>NW_007233445.1:3941-16066 GCF_000164805.1 Carlito syrichta | reverse complement strand
TAGCCACCTAGCTAGCCAGCCGCCTATCCAGTTCACTTAACTCGCTGAATTAACTAGCTTGATACCTACCTAGCCAGGTGGTTAGCCAGCTGACTTAACGACCTGACTTAAAATAGCCAGTTGGCTAGCCAACTGATGTAACTAGCATGCTACCTAGCTATCCAGTTGGCTAGCCACTTGAATTAAATAGCTGACTTAAACAGCTAGCCAGCTGACTAGCCAGCTGACTCAACTAGCTGACATAAATAGATAGCCATTTGGCTAGCCAGCTGTCTTAAATAGCTAGGTACCTACATATCCTTCTGACTTGCCAGCTGACTTAACTACCTAGTTAATTAGCTAAACAGCTGGTTATGGAGCTGATTTAACTTGGTGACTTAACTAGCTACCCAGCTGGCTAGCCAGCTGACTTAACAAGCTAGCTACACATCAAGGCAGCTGCCTAGCAAGCTGACTAAACTAGCTGACTTAACTAGCTAGCTACCCAGCTAGCCAGCAGACTTTAGTAGCTGAAATAAGCAGCTGGATACCTGTCTAGCTATATACCTAGGTAGCCAACTTAACCAGCTGACTTAACTAGCTAGCTAGCTGACATAACTAGCTGACTTAACTAGCTATCTACCTAGCTAGCAAATGGACTTAACTAACTGAAATAACTAGCTAGTCAGCTATCTAGCCATCTGACTTAACTAGCTTTTAAATAACTAGCATGCTGGCTAGTCAACAGACTTAAAGATGTGACTTAAATAGCTAGCCAGCTGGTTAGCCAGCTGACTTAACTAGTTGATTAACGAGGTAGGTAGCTGGCCAGCCAGGTGACTAAATTAGTTGATTTAACTAGATATCCAGATGGCTATCCAGCTGACTTAACTAGCTCTCTACCTCTCTAGCCACCTGGATAGACAGCTGATTTAACTAGCTGACATAATAAGATTACCAGCTGGCTAGCCAACTGACTTAATTAAGTCACTAAATAGCCACCCAGCTTGCTAGCCAGCTGATTTAACTTGCTGTCTTAACTCACTGGCCTGCTTTCTAGCCAGCTGAATTAACTAGCTTGCTACATAGCTAGCTAGCTGCCTATCCAGTTGAATTAACTAGGTGACTTATCTAGCTACCCAGCTATCTAACCAGCTAATTTAGCTATCAAGCTACCTAGCTAGCCACTGCCTTCTCAGCTGACTTAACTAGGTGACTTAACTAGCTAAACAGCTGACATAACTAGCTAGCTACCTAGCTACCAAGCTGGCTAGTCAGCTGTCTTAACTAGCTGACTTAACTAGTTAGCCAGCTGGCTAACCAGCTTTCGTAGTTGCCTAGCTAACCAGCTGACTTAACTATCTGAAATAACTAGTGAACCTGCTGGCTGCCCATCTGACTTAACCAGTTTTTTAACTAGCTAGACACCTGCCTAGACAACTGTCTTCAACAGCTGACTTACCTAGCTAGACAGTTGGTTAGCCAGATGACAAAACTCGCTGACTTTACTAGCTGGTTAGTTGGCTAGCCAGCTGACTTAATTGCCTAGTTACCTTGCTAGCAGGAGCCTAGCCAGCTGACTTAACTAGTTGACTTAAAGAAGTAGATAGCTGGCTAGCCAGCAGACTTAACTAGCTACCTACCTAGCTAGATAGCTTGATAGCCAGCTCACTTAACTAGCTGACATAACTAGATAGCCTGATGGCTAGCCAGCATATTTAACTAGCTACCTGCCTACATATCCCTCTGGCTTGCCAGCTGACTTAACTACCTCACTACCTACCTAACATGCTGTAAAGCGAACAGACTTAGTACGTGACTTAACTAGCTAGCGAGCCAGCTGATTTCACTAGCTAGGTACCCTGCTAGGCTGCTACCTTTCTAGCCAGCTGGCTGGCCAGCTGAATTAACTAGCTGAGTTAACCAGCTAGCCAGTTGGCTAGCTAGCTTACTTAACTAGCTAGCTAACTACATAGCTATCCAGGTAGTCAGCTGAATTAACTAGCTGACTTAACTAGCTACCTAGCGGCCGTAACTAGCTGACTTATATAGCTATCTTCCTAGCCAGCCAGCAGACTTAACTAGCTAAAACCTAGCTAGTCAGATGGCTAGCCATCTGACTCAACTAGCTTTTTAACTAGCTAACAAATTGCATAGCCAACAGACTTAATGAGCTGACTTAACCAGCTAGCCAACTAGATCACAGCTAACTTAACTAGCTGATTTAACTTGCTGGCCAGCTGGTTGCCAGCTGACTTAACTAGCTGTCTTAATCAGCTAGTCAGCTGGCTAGTCAGCTGACTTAACTAACCAACTACCTTTCTAGCCAGCTGGCTAGCTAGTTGACTTACCTAGCTGACTTAAGCTGGCAAGCTGGTTAGCCACTTCACTTAACCTGCTAGATATCAATGTAGTCACCAGGCTATCCAACTGACTTAACTAGCTGACTTGAACAACTATCCTGCTGGCTAGCAAGCTGATTTATCTAGCTAGCTGCCTACCTAGGCGTCTGGCTAGACAGCTGACTAAACTAGCTGACTTAACCAACTAGCCAGTTGGCCAGCTTGCTGAATTAACTCGCTGACATCACTAGTTAGCCATGTAGCTATCTAGCTTACTTAACTAGCTACCTACCTACCTAGCCAGTTGGCTAGCCAGCTATCTTATCTAGCTGAATTAACCAGTTATCCAGCTGGCTAGCCAACTGACTTAATTAGTTCACTGGCTTAAGTAGCTGACTTAACTAGTAGCTACCTAGCTAGACCGTGGCCTTAAATAGTTAGCTAACTAACTAGGTACCTAGTTAGCCAGCTGACTTAAATAGTTAGCTAACTAGCTAGCTACCTAGTTAACAAGCTGACTTAAATAGTTTGCTTCCTTGATAGCTAGCTGACATAAGCAGCAAGATAACTAGTTAGCTTTATCGTTATCTAACGTGCTAGCTAGGTGACTTAATCATGTGACTTCTATCATTAGCTAAATATATGGCTAGCTTATTCAACCAACTGACTTAACTCGATAGTGAACTAGCTATTCAGCCTACTCATACAGCTGACTCAACCCATTTGCTAACTAGCTAGTTAGCTGACTCAACCCACTGAGTTAACCCCTTAGTTAACTAGCTAACAACCTGACTCAACCTGCTGACTTAAAACTTTAGCTAACTATCTAACTCCCTTTCTTAACCTGCTGACTATATTAGAGTCTGACTTAACTAGCTGACTTAGCTAGCTGACATAAATACTTAGCTAGCTGTGTTAACTGGCTGACTTAACTAGCTAGCTAGCTGTCTTAACCTACTGAAATAGTTAGCTAACTATTTAACTAGCTGAATAACCAGCTGACTTAACTAATTAGCTAACTAGTTAGGAAGAAGACTTAAGTAGCTGACTTTAATAGTTACCTAACTAGTGAGCTAGCTGACTTAGCTAGCTGACTTAGCTAGCTAGCTAGCTAATTATCTAGCTAGCTGACTTAGCTAGCTGACAACTAGTTGGCTAATGAGATAGCTAGCTGACTTAATGAGTTGTTTAATGAGTTTTAACTAGTTGGTAAACGAGTTGCATAGCTGACTTAACTAGTTTGTTAATGAGTTAACAAGGTGACTTAAATTGTTGGCTGACGAATCGGCTGACGAGTTAGCTGGTTTAACACATTGGCTGACTACGTGACCAACTTGTTAGCTGGGTTAACAAGCTGGCCGACTACTCGGCCGAGTATTTTTCTGGGTTAACTGCTTGACTGAAGAGTTGATCCCCTAGTTAGCTCGGTTAAGTAGTTGACTGGCTAGTTAGCTGACCTAACTAGGCAGCTGACTAGTTGACTGACTTATTAGCTGACCTATCTAGTCGGCCAACTAATTAGGTGACCTAAATTGTCACCTGACAAGTTGGTCCACTAGTTGGTCGATTGGTTAGGTGATTTAACTAGCGGTCCGGCTAGTAGGCCTACTGGTTAGCTGACTTAACTAGTCAGCTGGCAAGTGAGACGACAAGTGTGCTGACTTAACTAGTCAGTCGGAGAGCAAGCTGACTTGTCAGCTTAATTAACTAGTCGGCCAGTGAGCAATCCTATGCTTGCTCTGCCATAACAAGTTGGCCGGTGTATGAGCCAACCAGTGAGCTGACTTAACGTGTCAGCTGGTGAGCAAACGATTAGTTAGCTGACCTGTTGGGCTTCGAGCGAGCTGACAAGTTACTTGCCCTGTTGGCTGGAGAAAGAGCCAACTAGTTTGGTGACTGGTTGGCAAGTGAGTGAGCCTACGAGTTAGCTGACATGATGGAAAGTGAGGGAGACCACTAGTTAGCTGACAGCTAGCTGAACTGCTAGTCGACTTGTTAGCTAAGTAACTAGATGATATGCTAAGTGGCTTAACAAAGCCAACTGACTAGCTAGCTGGCTATCTAGCTGAAATAACTAGCTGGCAAACAGGCTAAATAGCTGTATAGCTAGGTGACTTAACTAGCCAGGTAACTGGCTAGTTATCTGGCTGGTTGACTTAACTATCTAGTTGACTAATTAGCTGACTCCCTAGGAGACTTAAGTAGCTAGCTGACTAGTAACTTGAGTAGCTAGTTGACTTAATAATATAGCTAAATAGTTACCTGACTTGCTGGATGACTAAACTAATAGCTGGCTAGTTAGTTGACTGGCTAGCTGGCTAGCCTGCTGACTTAACTACCTAGCTACCTGGTTGGATAGATGGCTAGACACCTGGCTTAACTAGCTATCTACCTGGCTGGCTAGCTGCCTAGGCAGCTGACTAGCTAGCTAGCGGGTTGGCCAGCTGGCTGGACAGTGTTATAGACAGCCGGCTAAACTAGCCAGCAACCCTGCTGATCAGCTGGCTAGCCAGCCGGCTTTACTACCTGGACACCCAACTGACCAACCTGCTAACCAGCTGGCATAACTTGCCAGCCAACTAGCTAGCCAGCCAGTTAACCAGCTGAATTAACTAGCTGAGTTAACTAGATAGTCATGTGGCTATCCAGCTGGCTTAACTAACCACCCAACTAGCTAGCCAGATGACTAACCAGCTCACTTAACTCACTGACTTAACTAGCTAGCCAGCCGGCTAGCAAGCTGATTTAATTAGCTAGCTACCTTCCTAGACAGGTGGCTAGCCAACAGACTTAACTAGCTGACTTAACCAGCTATCCAGCTGGCTATCCAGCTGACTTAACTCGCTAGCTACCTAGCTAGCCAGTTGGCTAGCCACTTGAATTAACTAGCTGACTTAACCAACTAGCCAGTTGGCTTGCCAGATGACTCAACTACTTGATGTAACTCATTAGTCGGCTGGCTAACCAGCTGTCTTATCTAGCTGACATCACTAGCTAGCCAGGTGGCTCGCCAGCTGTCTTAACAAGCTAGCTACCTATGGTTCCTGCTGCCTTGCCAGCTTACTTAATTACCTAGCTATCTAGCTAACCAGCTGGCTAGCCAGCTGTCTAATCTAGGTGACTTAGATAGCTAGCCAGCTGGCTAGCAAGATGAATTAACTAGCTAGCTACCAAGCTAGGCAGCTGTCTAACCAACTGACTTAACTAGCTAGCCAGCTGACTTAACTAGCTAACTTAACTAGCTAGCTACCTAGATAGCCAGCTGACTTTACAAGCTGAAATAATTAGCTAGCTATCCAGCTAGCTAGACGAATTAACTAGCTGACATAACTAGTTAGCTAACTCACATAAATAGCTGAGCTAACTAGCTTAATAGCTAGCCAGCTGACTTAACAAACTGAAATAACTAGATAGCCAGCTGTTTAGCCATCTGACTTAACTAGGTGTTTAACTAGCTAGTGAGCTGGCTAGGCAACAGACTTAATGAGGTGAATGAACTAGCTAGCCAGCTGGTTAGCCAGCTGACTTAACTAGTTGATTAACAATCTAGGCAACTGGCCAGACAAGTGACTAAACTAGCTGAATTAACTAGTTATCCAGCTAGCTAGCCAGCTTACTTAACTAGCTGACTTAATTATCTAGCCAGCTGGCTAGCCTACTGACTTAATTAGGTCACTACCTGGCTAGTCAGCTTGCTAGCCAGCTGACTTAACTAGCCGTCATAACTACCTAGCTTGCTTTCTAGCCTGTTGAAGTACTGGTTTACTACATAGTTAGTCAGCTGTCTATCCAGCAGAATTAACTAGGTGATTTATCTAGCTAGCCAGCTGTCTAGCCAGCTGACTTAAATAGCCAGGTACCTACTTAGCCAGCTGGCTAGTCAGCTGACTTAACTAGGTGACTTAACTAGTTAGTCAGTTTGCTAGACAGCTGACATAACTAGCTAGCTACCTAGCTAGGAAGCTGGCTAACTAGCTGACAACTAGATGACTTAACTAGCCGACTTAACTAGCTAGCTAGCTGAAATTTCTAGCTGACTTAACTAATTAGCATTCTAGCTTGTTTGCTGACTTAACTAGCTGAAATAACTAGCAAGCCAGCTGGCTGCCCATCTAAGGTAAATAGCTTTTTAACTAGCTAGCCAGCTGGATAAACAACTAAATTAATGTGCTGACTTAACTGGCTACCCAACTGGTTAGCCAGCTGACTAAAGTAGCTTACTTAACTAGCTGACTAGTTGAATAGCCACCTGAATTAATTGCCTAGTTACCTAGCTAGCCAGCAGACTAGCCAACTGATTTAACTAGTTGACTTAACGGTGTAGGCAACTGGCTAGCCAGCAGATTTTACTAGCTATCTACCTAGCTAGACAGCTGGATAGCCGGTTGACTTAGTTAGCTCACATAACTATGTAACCTAAAGGCTAGCCAGCTTACTTAAGTAGCTACCTACCTACATAGCCTGATGGCTTAACTACCTAGCTAACATGGTGGTCAGCGAACTGACTTAACTATTTGATTTAACTAGCTAGCCAACTGACTTAACTAGTTAGCCACTGATAGGCAGCTGGTTAGCCAGCTGACTTAGCTAACTGACATACCTATCTAGCCAGCTGACTTAATTAGCTGACTTATCTAGCTAGCTACCTAACTAGCCAGCTGGCTGGCCAGCTGACTTAACTAGCTCACTTAAACACCTAGCCAGCTGGCTAGACAGCTACTTATCTAGTTCACTTCACTACCTAGACAGCTGGGTGGCCAGCTGAATTAACTAGCTGATTTAACCAGCTAGTCAGCTGGCTACCCAGCTGAATCAACTAGCTACCTACGTAGCTATCCACCTAGGAAGCCAGCTGAATTAACTAGCTGACTTAAATAGCTAGCAAGCTGGCTAAGTGGCTGACTTAACTGGCTTGCTACCTAGCTAGACATCAGGCTAGCCAACTGTGTCAACTAGTTGACTTAACCAGCTAGGCAGCTTGCTAGCTAGTTGATTCAACTATCTGACATAACTAAGCCAGCCAGCTGTCTAGCCAGCTGACTTAACTAGCTCTCTACCTAGCTAGCTAGCTGACTGGTCAGCTGACCTAACTAGCTGTCTTATTTAGGTAGTCAGCTGGCTAGTCAAATGAGTTAATGAGCTCGCTACCTAGCTAGCCAGCTGGATACCCAGTTGACTTAACTAGCTGACTTAAATAGCTGACCTGCTTACTAGTCAGTTGAATTAACTATCTTGCTGTATATCTTGCTAGCCAACTGATTTAACTAGTTGCCTTAAGTAGCTAGTCAGCTGTCTAGTCAGCTCACTTAATTAGGAAGCAACCTAGCTAGCCAGCTGGCTAGCCAGTTGACTTAATTAGGTGACTTAAATAGCTAGCCAACAGGATATACACGACTTGATTATCTAGCTACCTAGCTAGCCAGCTGTCTTGCCAGCTGACTTAACTAGGTGACTTAACTAGCTAGCCAGCTTGCTAACAGGTTGACCTAACTGCCTAGCTACCTAGCTAGCCAGCTGGATAGCCAGTTGAGTTAACTAGCTAGCTACCTGCATAGCCTACTGGCTTGCCAGTTGACTTACCTAACTGGTTACCTAGCTACAATACTGGCTAGTTAGCTGACTTAACTAGATTACTTAACTAGGTAGCTCACTGTCAAGTTTGTTGATTTAACTAGCTAGCTACCCAGCTAGCCAGCTGGTTAGCCAGGTGACAACTCGGTGACTTAACTAGCTATCAAGCTGACTTAACTAGCTAGCTACCTAGCTATCCATTTGTCTTAACTAGCTGAAATAACTAGCAAGCCAGATGGCTAGCCATCTGACAACTCACTTTTTAACTACCTAACCAACTGGTTAGGCAACTGACTTAATGAGTTGACTTAACTATCTAGGTAGCTGGTTGCCTGCTGACTTAACTAGCTGACTTAACCAACTAGTCATCTGGCTAGCCAGCTGACTTAACTAGCTGGCTACCTATCTACCAAGGTGGTAGACAGCTGACTTACCTAGCGGACTTTAGGTAGCAAGCAGGTTAGCCAGCTTACATAACTAGCTAGCTACATACCTAGCCAGCAGGCTAGCCAGCTGAATTAACTAGGTGCATTGAACCGCTAGCCTGCTGGCTAACAAGCTGACTTATCTAGCTAACTACCTACCTAGCCAGCTGGCTAGACAGCTGACTAAACTAGCTGACTTAACCAGCTAACCAGTTGACAAGCCAGCTGACTTAACCTGTTGACATCACTAGCTAGCCAGTTAGCTGTCTAGCTGACTTAAGTATCTATTTACCTACGTTGCAAGTTTTCTAGCTAGTTCACTTAAGTAGCTGAATTAACCAGCTATTCAGCTAGCTAGCCAACTGACTTAATTAGCTTGCTACCTAGCTAGCCACCTGGCTAGCCAGCTGACTTAACTAGCTAGCTACCTAGCCATCCAACTGTTGTAAATTATTAGCAAATTAGCTAGCTACCTAGCTAACAAGCTGACTTAAATAGTTAGCTGCCTAGCTAGGAAACTGACTTAACCAGCTTGGTAACTAGTTAGCTTACTCGTTATCTAACGTGCTAGCTAAGTGATTTAATCATCTGAATTAACTCGTTATCTAACAAGTAACTAACTGACACAACCAGCTGACTTAACTCATTAGCTATCTAGCTAGCTACCTGACTCATCCAGCTGACTTAACTCATTAGCTAACTGCTAGCTATCCTACTCAACCAGCTGACTCAACCCGTTTGCTAACTAGTTAGCTAGCTGAATCAACCAGCTGATTTAACCCCTTAGTTAACTAGCTAACTACCTGACCCAACCTGAAGATGTAACCCGTTAGCTCACTAGCTAGGTAGCTGTCTTAACCAGCTGACTTAATTAGTTGACTTAGTTAGCTGACTTATGTATATAGCTAGCTGACTTAACTGGCTGACTTAACTAGTTACCTAGCTGTCTCAATTACCTGAATTAAATAGTTAGCTTACTATTTAACTAGCTGAATAACTAGCTGATTTAATAACTAGCTAACTAGTTAGGTAGTAGACTTAAGTAGCTACTTAAATAGTTACCTAACTAGTGAGCTAGCTGACTTTGCTAGCTAGCTATTTAGCTAGCTGACTTAGCTAGCTGACTTAACTAGTGGATAACGAGATAGCTAGCCGACTTAACGTGTTGGTTAATGAGTTAGCTAACTGTTTTAACTTGTTGGCAAACGAGTTAACTAGCTGACTTGACTAATTGATTAATAAGTTAGCTAGGAGACTTAACTTTTTGGCTGATGAGTTGGCCTACAAATTAGCTGGTTTAACACGTTGGCTGACTACTCGGCCGATGTTTCAGTTGGCTTAACAAGACGGCTGATTAGTCGGCTGACAAGTTAGCTGGGATAACTAGCTGATTAAAGAGTTGGCCCACTATTTAGCAAGGTTAACTTGTTCCTGCTGGTTTACTGACCAAATTAGTCGGCCTATTAGTTGGCCGACATGTTAGCTGACCTAACTTGTCGGCCGAATAGTTAGCTGAGCTAACTTGTCAGCTGACAAGTTGGTCGACTCATTGACCGATTTGTTAGCTGACTTAATTAGTTGGCCGACTAGTCAACTGACCGGTTAGCTGACTTAACTAGTAGGCCAGTGAATGAGCCGACTGGTCAGCTGACTTAACTAGTCGGCTGGTGAGTGAGCCGACTGGTCAGCTGACTTAACTAGTCGGCCTGTGTGTGAACTTCCTGGTCAGCTGACTTAACTAGTAGGCCGGAGAGTGAGCCAAATGGTCAGCTGACTTAACTTGTCAGTCTGTGAGTGATCTGACTGTTCAGCTGACTTAACTAGTCAGTTGGTGAGTGAGCCTACTGGTCAGAAGAATTAACAAGTAGTCCGGTGAGTGATCCTACCGGTGAGCCGAATTAACTAATTAGCCGGCAAGTGAGCCAACGGTTGAGCTGCATTAACTAGTCTGCCTGTGAGCGAGCCAACTGGTGAACTGACTTAACAAGTGGCTGGCGAGCAAGGCAGCATGTTAGCTCTCCTGTTGGTTTGTGAGCAAGCCAACAGGTTAGTTGACCTGTTGGCTGACAAGTGAGCCAATTAATTTGCGGACTGGTTGGCAGGCGAGGGAGCCGACTAGTTAGCTGACCTGATGGAAAGCGAGTATACTAATTAGCTGACCAGCTAGCTAAGTTGCTAGCCGACTGGATATCTAAGTAACTAGCTGATTTGCTTGCAGACTTAACTAGCTAGCTGATTAACTAGCTGGCTATCTAGCTGACATAACTAGCTAGCAAATAAGCTATCTACTGTTGGGAACCAGCCATGGAGGCCCACTGAGCGTTAGGGTTCAGGAAGGACTGTTGACCCCAAGACCACTAGGATGCGTTCAGGAGCTATATGACACCATTTCTTCCCTCTTTCTACTCAGCACTAACCTGATTAGGCTCCTATAAGCTCAAACATAAAAACTCTGAGAGTGAGACGAACACAAGCTCACTTTAGAAGCTCATTGCTCCCATTCTTCCACAAACTGTAGTTTTGGTGTTCACACAACTTGCAATTCAAAGTTGGGTCACATCTAAGAGCCTTAGTATTGGTCACAGGCTTCTGGGTTGTGATCTTAGGATTCACTGAAGTTGAATAAAGTGTAAATTGTATAGAATATAGTTTTAGAAGACAGTCATTCTATTGAAAAAATGTGGCTAGATTACTTGCAGGTAGCCACTGTGAACTTTGGACTGGGCGACATTCCAAATATTCTGTGATGGGCCACATTCGTTTGTAAAGTAAATACTTAAGCTTCTATAGGATTGTTTAACTTGGCATAAATCAATTAGCTTAGGATGAAACAGGTTTATAGAATATATCAGTCACGGATTAGGTTATCCATTGTTATGGGATTTTAAGATTATCATATGAAAAGGGTTTAAAGGCAATCATTGATTAAGTTTTCATGGATTAAGATTTTTGGTCGGTGGGGGATGTCCCTCCCACATCTGACTTTGTGTATAAAAGACCCGTTGTAATTCCCAATAACACACATTGCTTCTGCACTAGACTGGAGTCCAGTGTCTTTCTTTCTTTCTCTCTCTCTCTTTCTCTCTTCTTCCCCCCAATCGCCGACACCATCTGCACCTTTGGGGTACCCTGAACCAGGCTGGAGCTGGACTCTGGCAATCTACCTGTCTAGCCAGCTTACTTAACTAGCTAGCTAACTGGCTAGTTAGCAGTCTAGCTGACTTAACTAGCTAGCTGACTAGCTAGCAGACAGGCTAGCTAACTTAACTAGCCAGATGGCTAGCTAGCTGACTTATCTAGCTGAGGAGTTAGTTGGGTGGCTAGCTGGCTAGCCAGCTGACTTAATGAGCTAGCTACCTGGTTGGCTAGGTGACTTACAAGCTGGCTTAATTAGCTAGATACCTGGCTGGCTAGCTGGCTAGGCAGCCGGCTAGTCAGCTAGCAGTCTGGTCAGCTGGTTAGCCAGACAGCTTGAATAGCCAGCAGCTGGCTGGGCAGTCAGATAGCCTGATGGCTTAACTAGCCAGCAACCCTGCTGGTAAGCTGGCTAGCCAGCCAGTTTAACTAGCTGGCCACCTACTTGACCAGTCTGCTATCCAGCCGAATTAACTTGCCAGACACCTAGCTAGCCAGCAGGCTAACCAGCTGACTTAACTAGCTGACTTAACTAGATAGCCACCTGGCTAGCCAGCTGGCTTAACTAGCTAGCCACCTAGCTAGCCAGCCTGCTAAAAAACTCACTTAGCTTGCTGACTTTACTAGCTAGCCAGGCTTATAGCAAGCTGATTTAATTAGCTAGCTACCTACC
>NW_007233445.1:0-3921 GCF_000164805.1 Carlito syrichta | reverse complement strand
TGACCAGCTAGCTGGCTATCTAGCTGATATAACTATCAAGCACACAAGCTATCTAGCTAGCTGACTTAACTAGCTAGCTAACTGTTTAGTTATCTGGCTAGTTGACCTAACTAGCTAGTTGACCAGCTAGCCAACTGAATGGCAAGCTGAATAGCTAGCTGACTTAACTAGCTAGCTGAATAGTTAGGTGACATGCTAGCTGACTTAACTAGCTAGCTGGATAGCTAGCTGCCTTAACTAACTGACTAACAAGTTGGCTGGATAGCTGGCTAGCAAACTGACTTAACTAGCTAGCTACATGGTTGGCTAGATGGCTAGCCATCTGGCTTAACTACCTACCTGGCTGGCTAGCTGGCTAGGGAGCCAGCTAGTCAGCTAGCGGGCTGGCCAGCTGGCTAGCCAGACAGCTTGAATAGCCAGAGTTGGCTGGGCAGTCAGATAGCCTGATGGCTTAACTAGCCAGCATCCCTGCTGGTCAGCTGGCTAGCCAGCCAGTTTAACTAGCTGGCCACCTACCTGACCAGTCTGCTATCCAGTCAATTTAACTTGCCAGGAACCTAGCTAGCCAGCAGGCTAACCAGCTGACTTAACTAGCTGACTTAACTAGATAGCCACCTGGCTAGCCAGCTGGCTTAACTAGCTAGCCACCTAGCTAGCCAGCCTGCTAAAAAACTCACTTAGCTCGCTGACTTTACTAGCTAGCCAGGCTTATAGCAAGCTGATTTAATTAGCTAGCTACCTACCTAGCCAGGTGGCTAGCCAGCTGACTTAACTAGCTGACATAACCAGCTAGCCAGCTGGCTAGCCAGCTGACTTAATTAGCTAGCTACCTATCTAGGCAGATGGATAGCCACTAGAATTAACTAGCAGACTTAATCAGTTAGCCAACTGGCTAGTCAGTACACTCAACTATGTGACTGAACTCATTATCCAGCTGGCTAGCCAACTGATTTAACTAGCCAACACCACGAGCTAACCTGGTGGCTAGCCAACTGACTTAACTAGTTAGGTACATATGTATCCTGCATGCTTGCCAGCTGACTTACTTATCTACCTACCTAGGTATCCAGCTGGCTAGTGAGCTGACTTAACTAGCTCTCTACCTATCTAGCCACCTGGATAGCCAGCTGACTTTACTAGCTGTCTTACTTAACTAGCCAGCTGGCTAGCGAACTGAGTTATCTAGGTCACTACCTAGATACCCAGCTGGCTAGCAACCTGACTTAATTAGTTGTCTTAATTAGCTGGCCTGCTTTATAGCCAGTTGAATTAAATAGTTTGCTACTTAGCTAGCCATCTGGCTATCCAGCTGAATCAACTTGGTGATATATCTAGCTAGCCAGCCCTCTAGCTAGCTGGATAAATAGCAAGTTTCATAGCTATCCAGTGGGCTAGTCAGCTGACTTAACTAGGCGACTTAACTATCTAGCCAGCTGGCTATACAGCTGACATAACAAGCTAGCTACCTAACTAGCAAGCTGGTTAGCAAGCTGACTTAAATAGCTGACTTAGCTAGCCAGCTGGCTAGCCAGCTGACTTAATTGCCTAGCTACCTAGCTAGCCAGGATAGTAGTTTGCTGACTTAACTGACAAATTAACGAAGTAGCCAGCTGGCTATCCAGCAGTCTTAACTAGCTAGCTACCTAGCTAGACAGATGGATAGCCAGCTGATTTAACTAGCTGACATAACTAGACGCCAGATGACTTGACAGCTGACTAAACTAGACATCTCCCTAGCTACCTAGCTGGCTAGCCAGCTGTCTTAACTAGCTGACTTAATTAGCTAGACTGCTGGCTAGCCAACTGACATAACTAGCTTGCTACCTAGCTAGCCAGCTGGGTAGTAAGCTGACTTATCTAGCTGGCTTAAGCAGCTGGCCTGCTTGCTAGCCAGCTGAATTAACTAGCTTGCTTTATAGCTAGCCAGCTGGCTAGCAAGCTGACAACTAGTTGACTTAACTAACTTGTCAGCTCTCTAACCAGCTGACTTAAGTAGCAAGCTACTTAGTTTCAGCTGACTAGCCAGCTGACTTAACTAAGTGACTTAACTAGATAGCCAGTGGGTGAGACAGCTGACTTAACTATCTCACTACCTAACTAGCCAGCTGTCTAGCCAGCTGAATTAACCAGGTGACTTAACTAGCTAGTCAGCTGGCTAGCTGGTTGACCTAACTGCCTAGGTACCTAGCTAGCCAGCTGGATAGTCAGCTGATTTAACTAGCTAGCTACCTACATAGCCTGCTGGCTTGCCAACTGACTGAACTACCTAGCTACCTAGCTACCCAGCTGGCTAGTGAGCTGAGTTAACAAGGTTATTTTCCTAAATAGTTAACTAGTTAGCCAACAGACTTAACTAGCTAGCTACCCAGCTAGGCAACTGGCTCAACAACTGACTTAACTCACTGACTTAACTAGCTAGTAAGCTGAATTAACTAGCTGACTTAACCAGCTTACTACCTAGGTAGCCAGCTGACTTAACTAGCTGACTTAACTAGCTAGCAGGCTGACATAACTAGCCATCTTATGTAGCTTGCTTCCTAGCATCCAGCTGCCTTAACTAGATGAAATAACTAGCTAGCCAGATGGCTAGCCATCTGACTTATTTAGCTTTAGACTAGCTAACCAGCTGGATAGCCAACTGACTTCATGAGTGGACTTAACTAGCTAGAAAGTTGGTTGCCAGCTGACTTAACTAGCTGACTTAACCAGCTAGTCACCTGGCTAACCAGCTGACTTAACTAGCTGACCTCCTATTTCTCCAGCTGGCTAGCCAACTGACTTACCTAGCTGACTTAAACTAGCAAGCTGGCTAGCCAGCTCACTTAACAAGCTAGCTACCTACCAAGCCAGCAGGCTAGCCAGCTGACTTAACTAGGTGAATTGAACAGCTAGCCTGCTTGCTAGCAAGCTGAATTATCTAGTTAACTACGTACATAGCCAGATGGCTTGACAGCTGAATAAACTAGCTGACTTAAGCAGCTAGCCAGTTGGCTTGCCAGCTGACAACTCGCTGACATCACTAGCTAACCATTTATCTATCTAGCTGACTCAACTAGTTAGCTACCTACCTTGCCAGTTGGCTAGCCAGTTCTCTTAACTAGCTGAATTAACCAGCTATCCAGCTGTCTGAACAACTGACTAGACTAGCTCACTCCCTAGCAAGCCAGCTGCCTAGCCAGCTGACTTAACTAACTGACTTAACTAGCTAGCTTCTTAGCTAGCCAGCTGATTTAAATAGCTAATTCGCTAGCTATGTAGATTGCCAGCTGACTTAAATAGTTAACTAACTAGCTTGCTACCTGTTAGCAAGCTGACTTAAATAGTTAGCTATTTAGCTAGCTAGCTGACTTAACCAGCTAGCTAACTAGTTAGCTTACTTGTTATCTAATGTGCTACCTAGGTGACTTAATTATCTGACTTAACTCATTAGCAAATGATCTACCTAGCTGACACAATCAGCTGACTTAACTCGTTAGCTAACTAGCTATCTAGCTGACACATCCAGCTGAATTAACTCATTAACTAACTAACTAGCTGGCCTACTCAACCAACTGACTCAACCCGTTGGCTAACTAGCTTGCTAGCTGATTCAAGCAGCTGACTTAAACCATTAGTTACCTAGCTAACTACCTGAATCAACCTGCTGACTTAACTCTTTAGCTAACTAGCTAGCTAGCTATCCTAACCAGCTGACTAAAGTAGAAAGTTGACTTAACTAGCTTGATTAGCTAGCTGACTTTTCTAGTCAATTAGCTGACAACTGGTTGACTTAATTAGTTAACTAGCTGACAATTCCCTGAATTAAATAGTTAGCTAACTATTTAACTAGCTGGCTTTTCTGATTGCCTAACTAATTAGGTTGTAGACTTAAGTAGTTGACTTATATAGTTAGCTAACTAGTGAGCTAGCTGACTTAGCTAG
>NW_007233444.1:6259-8885 GCF_000164805.1 Carlito syrichta | reverse complement strand
GGTGCTGCAGGACACAGAGAGGATTCCAACCCTGTGGTGGGTGATAGTGGGGATCTAAAAACCTCTGGAAGGGGATGAGTGCCATGGCTCATGCCTGTGATCTCAACACTTTTGGAGACTGAGGTGGGAGGATCACTTGAGCCCAGGAGTTCAAGACCAGCCTGGGTTACATGGCGAGACCTTGTCTCCACAAAAAAAAAAAAATTCAGCCTGGAATAGTGACATGTGTCTGTTAGTCCCAGCTACCTGGGAGGATGAGGTAGGAGAATTGTTTTATCCCAGGAGTTGGAGACCAGCCTGGGCAACCTAGTTGGACCTCGTCTCTACCAACAATAAAGAAATTGGCTGCCTGTCCTATTCAGGAGGCTGTGGTGGGAGGATCTCCTGAGCACAGGAAGTCGAGGCTGTGGTGAGCCATAATTGTGCCATGGAGTTTGAGACCAGTCTGAATGACAGAGTGAGACTCCTATTCAAACAAATAAATTCTGGAAGACATCTGGTTTGTTTGGTGGACTTTCCCTGAGACTCAGAGTGGTTCCTTGGCAGAATGATCCCATTCTGGCTCTGATGGTGGGGACAGAGACATCCAGGAATGACATTAAAGATGTCAGCTGCCGTGGCAGTGGTTGTGGTCCCCTTGCATCCCTCCTCAACTCACAGATCTCCTAGGACACAGCCACAGTGAGTTCTTAGTCCCTTTGCCCAGATCAGGAGCCCAAAGCTCAGAGGGGTGAAGCCATTTGGCTTAGGCCACACAGCCAGGGAGGTAGGGGAGCAGGGATTGCACCCCAGGCAGCCTGGGGTGGTGGGTGCCCCAGCCCTGAAACCCACACTGCCCCACTAAACACATGTCACCCAGCTGGAAAGGGCAACCACGCGTTGGCTAGAATGTGCGTTGTCTTGCCACTTTCTGATCAGATTTCTGGGTGTGATCTGTGTTTTGTTGCCTCCGTGGTTGGAAGCAGATTCAGGGGATGTGGTGAAGGGACAGTCATTTCATGGGTGCTAATGCTCCCCTCCCCTTGAGGGCCTTTCTGACATACAGGGCTGTGGAGAACATGCCCATGCCCGGCACCCAGAGGCCAGCCATGGCTCAGGATGGCATCCCAGTTACTCTAGGTGGATATGCTTGGATATGGGCCAGCTGACATGCAGGTCACTCCTGGGAGGCAAAGCTCTTTTGTTGTTTTTTAGAGTTGGAGTCTCACTCCTTCGCCCAGGCTGGAGTGCGGTGCCACCAAGGCTCACGGCCACCGCAGCCTCAACCTACTGGGTTCCGGTGATCGTTCTGCCTCAGACTTCCAAGCAGCTGGACCCACAGGTATGCACCACCACACCAGGTCAAATTTTTGATTGATTGTAGAGATGAGGTCTTGCCAAGTTGCCCAGGCTGGTCTCCAACCTCCAGGCTCAGGCAATCCTCTCTCACCTTGGTTTCCCAAAGTGCTGTAATGATAGGCATGAGTCACCACTCCCGGCTGAGATTAAGCTCTTAAAAGCCTGTGCCAGGAGTGCATGGGCAATTTATGGACAGTGACAGTGACAGCAGTGACTGACAGGTCTCCCTCCTTGGCTGCCAGATGTCATCTGATGGTGGCAAGTTACTGCACAGAACAGGATGGGACAGAGTTAGAAAGTCACATCCAGGTGGAATTAGCCCACTAATGGTAGGTCTGGGGGTGCAGAGGGGTTCATGGCCCATCCCCCAGAAATTCTGATTTCTGGCACACACAAAATATGCCCTGAAGCCTTCCAGAAGGATTATGCCCTCGGGAGTCCTGGAAGCATACCTTGAGAAGCTCTCACACTCACATATTGAGCCTGAAAAGCAGTTGGAGAAAGTTGTTTAAAAAGGCCTCACCCCCATGCTTGTCTGGGGACAGACATGAAAGAGTAATCTTGGTCTGTCTGCTTTTTTTTTGAGTTGGAGTCTCACTCTGTTGCCCAGGCTGGAGTACAGTGGCATGTTCCCAGCCACTTCAGCCTCCACCTGCTGGGTTCTGGCAATCTTCCAACTCAGCCTTCCAAGTAGCAGTAACTAGAGCTGTGTGCTACCATGCTTAGCTAATTTTGGATTTTTGGTAAAGATGAGGTCTCACCAAGTTGCCTGGGTGGGTCTTGAACTTACGGGCTCAGACAATCCAGTCACCTTGGCCTCATAAAGAACTGGGATGACAAGCTGAGTCACCAAGACCAGCCTGCCTTTTTTAAAAAAATAAATAAATAACATGTTTCTCCCTCTCACACCTTTCTGCGACTTTTTTTTTTTTTTTTGAGTTGGAGTCTCACTCTGTCCCCCAGACTGGAGTGTGGTGGCCGCTCCCAGCCACCGCAGCCTCGACCCTCTGGGCGCTACCACGCCCAGTTAATTTTGTGATTTAATGTAGAGATGAGGTCTCGCCAAGTTGCCCAGACAGGTCTCAAACCCACAGGCTCAGGCAATCTACTCACCTCAACCTCCCAAGGCACGGGATTACATGCTGAGTCACTGCACCCGGCATCTACGACATATTCTTATGAAAAATCACATATCCAGAAAAGTCAAGAGAATTGAGCAGCGAACCCCTTTCTGCCCACTTACAAATTCTGCCATTAATCATTCCCCAGGCTTCTCCCACGTTTTTTA
>NW_007233444.1:0-5886 GCF_000164805.1 Carlito syrichta | reverse complement strand
TCTTCTTTTCTTGAATTTTATACAGCCACTTTCCCCAAAGAATTTTAACCAAAGGTAATAGACTTGTATGCTCACGGACCTTTTTTAATCAGCTTGGCACACTTCTGTGCAAGAAACATGTACATCAGTCGACTTTTAGAACATTTCCTGTGACCAAAATTGTTAAGTACTTAAAAAAAATCGCTTCTGAATTGAAACGGTGGTGGAATCATTGCTGGGCACAGTTGATCACAAACTATAAATGCGATACCATTTTTTTTCTGTCGTGGTTGAAGGGAAGAGTTACTGGAGGTGCCGGGTCTGAACTGCCCCCTTTGTTTTGTATCCCATCACCTGGGTTTGCACCCCTCAACTCCCTGGTTCTGGGGCAAGAATGCCTTCAATATATTTCTTTTTTTTTTTGAGTTGAAGTCTCACTCTGTCACCCAGACTGGAGTGCGGTGACCGCTCCCGGCAACCGCAGCCTCCTGCTGAGCTCTGGCGATCCTTCTGCCTCAGCCTTCCAAGTAGCTGGAATTACAGGCATGCACTACCACGCCCAGCAGATTTTTTTATTTATTTCAGAGATGAGGTCTCCTCTGCCTAGGCGGGTCTCGAACCCGCGGGCTCAGGCAATCCACTCACCTCAGCCTCCCAAAGGCGTGGGATTACAGGCTGAGCCACCGAGCCCCAGCGCCTTCAATTTCAGGAAAGATTTTGCATCCCTTTAGACCAGGAATGTCCAACCTTTTGGCTTCCCTGGGCCACACTGATCAAAGAGGAGTTGTCTTGGACAGCACATAAATTATATAATCTCATTAGTGTGCATGTATGTGTGTGTGTACATTTATTTTAAAAAAAGTTATTTTTTCTCTATTGTGCAGGCTGGAGTGCAGTGGCTCGCTCAAGGCCACTGCAGCCTCGACCTGTTGGGCTCAGGAAATTCTTCCACTTCAGCCTTCCAAATAGCTGGAACCACAGGCACGTGCCTCCATGCGCGGCTAGTTTTTTTTTTTAATTTATTGTAGAGATGAAGTCTTGCCATGTTTTCCAGGCTGGCTTTGAATCTGTGGGCTCAGGCTATCCTTTCATCTTGGCCTCCCAAAGCGCTGGGATGACAGGTATGAGCCACCATGACTGGCAAGACAGGCTTTTTTTTATCATAAAGTTTAGAAAAATGAGAGCAATATAAAACCAGTGGAAATTTTTACCTTGTTTTTGTAAGATGAATCCATTGATGCCTGAGTTCATGGACGTGGTTTCATTTGTTAGTTCCCAAGGTGCTCATCAGAATCAGTTGTTCAATTTGTCCTCCATGCACTTCGTAACTGAAAACAGTGGCAAACTAAGGGATGTGCCGTCAGAAAGCGATGTCAGGAATAAGCCATGATGGTGAACTTGAAAAGTGTAATGACGCATGGGGTCACAAAGAAAATAAAAGATAAAAACACATGACATTGAAAGATGTGTGGATGCATGACTAGCTGTCCCGGGTCGCTTATGGCCTGCCAGCCATGGGTTGGATATGTCTGCATTAGATTGAGCTGGTTCCAGTTGGACTGGGTCCGTGCACCCCAATCTGAAGCCTCTGGGTCTAACAAGGTGGTTGTGTAACCTGTACCTTGATCTTCCCCTGTTCATGAAATCCTGCCCGGTAACCCTGTGTCTGCATCGCCACTGTCCCCGAGCCCTTCAGAGTAAGTGAAGGCAGCAGGGATGGAGGCAGGAGTCCACAGAAGGCTACAGCTCTTCAAGGGCTTCTGCTGAGAGATTCGGCAAGCCTGGAGCCCAGACATCATGCTTGTCCCAGTAGAAAGGAGTGTCACTCTTTCTACATGCGGGTGATGGATCATCTGTCTGGAGAATTGTGGCCAAGTAGGCAGCACAACTCCAGCCAGGATGGGCCCCCTTCCTCTCTGGTCTTGCCCTAGAATCTTTGGGTTTGGGGGTTGTTTGGTCTCACTCCCCTCACAGCATGCCCGCGTGTCCCTTGAGTAGGTAGGGGTTGTATTAACCAGCAGCTCTGTGCTGTGTGACCTGGGGCCAGCCTGTCGACCTCTCTGGGCCTCGATTCCATCATCCTTGAAATGGGGGCACTAACACATCTCACTTGACTGAGCACATTGAGCAAAGTTACTTACATAAAGTCGAGATGGAAATAAGCACCTTGCAGTGTCAATGGCACTCGGGGTCATGACTGGTGTTGGTACCATCTACACAACGCGTGGATCATGACATATATGACATACCTGTCTCCCCTGCTCCTTCCACTGGTCTATTGGGATGGGGCTTGCCACCATGCCCGGCTATTTTTGATTTTTTTGTGGAGATGAGGTCTTGTGATATGGCCCAGGCTGGATTTGAACTCCTGAGCTCAAGTGGTCCTTCCGCCTCAGTCTCCCAGAGTGCTGGTAAGACAGTGTGTGCTGGGGGGGTGGGATGCCCGGTGACATTTCCCACCAATTTTCCTTGTGGGGGCATCAGCAGCCCTGGGGGCCAGCCAGAACCACTCTTACACCCCTTGTGTGCTGAAGCTGCAAGTGGTCCCCTGTCCTCTGGGAGCTCCAAGTGGCCCTGCCACCCCTGTCCCCACCCGAGCCCGGGTACCAAGTGCATCTCTCCACATCAGCCTCCTCAGCCAACAGTGGCTCTTCCTGACACAGATGACCCTTTTATTCACCTGAAATTTTACCCTGCCATCTTTTATTGATGAGAGAGGGAGGATAGGGGAGAGGAGATGGAGAATAACTGAACTGGGGACTGCATTGGGAGCAGCCTGCATGGAGGGACTGAGGCCTTGAATGTCAGACACACAGGGTTAACTCCCACCTTGCTGGATCCCCCATGGACTCACCCCAGTGTCATCATGGGCAAGCGACTGGACCCTTCACCCTGTGACCCTCAGCTTCCTGATCTGTGGGATAGAGATGGCTGATACATAGCTGTTAAACTCAGGCTTGTGTGTTTTTTGTTTGTTTGCTTGTTTTTAGTTGGAGTCTCACTCTGTCACCCAATTGGAGTATAGTGGCATGCTCCCAGCCACCGCAGCTTCGACCTGCTGAGCTCCAGTGATCCTTCTGCCTCAGGATTCTAAGAAACTGGAACTACAGGTGTGCACTACCATGCCCGGATCATTTTTATTTTTATTGTAGAGACAAGGTCTCGCCAAGTTGCCCGGGTGGGTCTCGAACCTGCGGGCTCAGGCAATCCACTCACCTCAGCCTTCCAAAGTGCTGAGATGACAGGCTGAGCCACCAAGTCCGGCCAGGTTTGTGTATTAATATTTGCTGTGTCACAAACCACCCCAAATCTTTGGGTAAAACAACAAAACAGGGAAAAACGTCATGCTTCAGGCCAGAGAGTAATTTGTGCTTCCCAGCCACGGGGTTTGTGTCTCCCCTTCCCCTGTTGCAAAAAAGTGGCCAAAGTAAGTGGGCATGGTTGTATCCTAAAAAAAACTTTATTGCAAAGATAGTCTTGGCCCATGGAGAGCAGTATGCCATTCCTGATCTGTTTAGCTAATGATTCTGTGAGTTGGCCATGGGGGCCAGATGGTGGTCTGGCCTGGGCCTGGTCACTTGGTGGTCATGGGGTCTCCACACAGAGCTGGTTTCCATGCACAAGAAGGCCAGCTGCACATTTCTGCATCTTCTGTTTGTGTCACAGTGGCCACTGTCTATTTGCTCTTGGTGACAGGGCTGAACGGGATGGTGTGACCACACCCAGGGGTGTTGTGGGAGAAGACTGTCCACACTGGCAGGTCCAGGGAGGAGTCATGACCGTGACAACCTGCCCGGTTTCTGGGAGGTCTAGCCTGTGTCCTATCCCCTCCTAGTTGCTGCCTTGTGTGTCACTCTCTGGGTCCAGAAAGATCACGTGGGATGGGGGATGACACTTTGGAATTTGATGCTATTATGGGACCCAGTACTGTGGTCTGGCCGGGAGGCATCATTTGTCTTAATTCTGTTTCTGAACAGTTTTGCATGGTCACTGTTGCTAAGCATATTTCAGTTCGCCCTGTTGACCTCTCTGATTGGTGACCTGGGTGGGGCCAGGAAAGAGAAGGGGGGATGTTTTGTGGGAGGTAAGGAGTCTGGCCATGAGAGAGATGGGCCCACAGCACTGGTCCCCACAGTCCTGCCATGGAGGAGCAGGGGAGGCTGAGAAGGGAGAACGGAAGTGGAGGTCGGGCCTTCTCTTGGTTCTGTCTGTACCACCAGCTCCGGCAGGCCTGGCCTCAGTTTTCTCATCAGGAGAATGAGCAGATCCCATAAAGTCATGTCTTCGGCACATACTTCAGCAGTGGTGTAGATGGCCTGATGGGAGAAAGGGCACACACGTGTGAAGGAAGCATGTGCCGGCCCACTCGGTCACTGTTCTCCACTGGTGGTATCCCATGGGCCCCAGGAGGTGGCTTTAGACAGAGACTGAGGACCAGAGGCCTCTCCTGCCCCACACAGGCCTGACAGTGTTGACCGTTTGCTCTGTTTGTCCCCCCTCACTTCATGAAGTGAATTCTGACCCTTTGTAGCTGTGTAGAAGAAGGGGTTCATTCTCTTTCTTCATGGAGGTAAAATTAACAGAACTTGAAATTAACCATCTTAAAGTGCCCAATGGGGCTGAGTGTGGTGGCTCAGGCCTGCCCTTCCAGCACTTTGGGAGGCTGAAGCAATGGGATCACCTGAGCTCAGGGCTTTGCGACCAGCCCAGGCAACTTGACGAGACCTCGTCTCTACAATAAATCAAAAACTAAGCTGAGTGGTAGCGTGTGCCTGTAGTTCTGGCTGAGGTGGAAGGATCGCCAGAGCCCAGCAGATTGAGGTTGCGGTGTCCGTGAGCATGCCTCTGTGCTCCAGCCTGGGTGACAGAGGGAGACTCTGACTCAAAAAAAAAGTACATGACTGGGCATAGTAGCTCAGCCTGTCATCCCAGCACTTTGTGTGGCTGAGGTGAGAGGGCTGCCTGAACCCAGGGGTTTGAGACCAGCCTGGGCAACTTGGCGGGGCCTTGTCTCTACAATTAAAAAAAAGTTAGACAGGTATGATGGTGAGCACTTGTAGTTCTAGCTACTTGGAAGGCTGCGGCAGGAGAATGCCTGAATCCAGGAATCTGCAGTAGCTGTGATCATGCCACTCTACTCCGGCTGGGCAACAGAGACTCCCACTCCAAATAAATGAATACATAAATAAAATACACATTTCAGGGGTATTCAGTACATTTCTGCTGTCCCACCCCGGCCAAATCCTGAGAGTTCTGGCCTTATCACGCCATCGGAAAACCCTCCCCTCCCCCAGCCCCTGTAACCAGGACCCCGTCTGCTTATGGATTTGTCTCTTCTAGGTATGTCACATAAATGGCTGCAGTCCACAACCTGTTGTACCTGGTTCCTATCCTTCTGCCTGTTTTTCAGGGAGGGAAACCCACACTGTGTCTCCCTGCCCTCACCCAGGATGCCTCTGACACCAGACACCAGCCAACTGTCCTGCAAGTTTCTTGCTGATCTTGCCTCCCTGGAAGACACGTCACATCCCATGCTGATGAGCTCAGCCCACAAAGTGGCCTGCTCCAGATGGTGGTCTCACGTTTCAAAACAGTTCAGTCATCGAATGACCCTCCACTGGGGTAAGGAGCATCACTCTTGAATGGATGCTGTTGGGATTTCCTAGAACTCAGTCACTGCCTTCTTAATTGATTGAGATGGAATTCTGTACTCTTGGGGCTTTGAAGCCCACAATGCGGTATCCTGTAGTATCTGTGGGACTGGGCGACTTACAATTGATTTGGGAACATTTTCATCCCCCACAACAAACCCCATAACCATCCATGTTGTTCCCCATTTTCCTTGTCCCCCAGCCCTGCCTTCTGCTTCTATGGATTGGCTTGTTCTGGGGATTTCATGTACTTAAA
>NW_007233443.1:0-6937 GCF_000164805.1 Carlito syrichta | reverse complement strand
TAGCCAGCTGAGTCAACTATCTAGCTACTTAGCTAGCCAGCTGGGGAGCCAGCTTAATTAACTAGCTGAAGTAACTAGCTAGCCAGCTGGCTAGACAGCTGACTTAACGATCTTGCTACTTAGTTAGCCAGCTTGTTAGCCAGCTGAATTAACTAGTTGGTTTAACCAGCTAGACAACTGGCTAGCCAGCTGACTCAACTAGCTGACTTATCTAGTTAGCCATCTAGCTAGCAAGCTAACTTAATTAACTCTCTACATAGCTAAATAGCTGGCTAGCCAGCTGACTTACCTAGCTGACTTAATTAGGTAGCCACCTGGCTAGCCAACTGACTTAAATAGCTCTCTACCCAGCTCCCAGCTGGCTTCCCAGCTGTCTTTATTAGCTGGCAAAAATACCTGGCCTGTGTGCCAATCAGCTGAATTAACTATCTTGCTATATAGCTAGCCAGGTGGCTAGCCAGCTGATTTAACTAGTTGACATAAGAAGCTAGCCAGCTGTCTACCCAGCTCACTTAATTAGTAAGCTAACTAGCTAGGCAGCTGACTTAACTAGGTGACTTAAATAGTTAGGCAACAGGCTAGACAGCTGACAAGTATCTAACTACCTAGCTAGCCAGCTGTCATGCCAACTGTCTTAACTAGGTGACATAACTAGCTAGTCAGCTGGCTAGCAAGTTGATGTAACTGCCTAGCTACCTAGCTAGCCAGCTTGATGACCAGCTGACTTAACTAGC
The DNA here is from genome assembly GCF_000164805.1 of Carlito syrichta. Taxonomy (NCBI): domain Eukaryota; kingdom Metazoa; phylum Chordata; class Mammalia; order Primates; family Tarsiidae; genus Carlito; species Carlito syrichta. Next base: position 6,203 of record NW_007233443.1, on the reverse strand, counting down.
TAGCTACCTACTTAGCCCGCTGGCTTGCCAGCTGACTTACCTACATAAGTACCTAGATAATCAGCTGGATATTGAGCTGACATAACCAGGTTACTTAACTAGCTAGCTCACTGTCTAGCCACCTGGCTTAACTAGCTTGCTACCCAGCTAGTCTGGTGGCTAGCCAGCTGAATAAACTCGCTGACTTAACTAGCTAGCAAGCTGACTTAACTAGCTGACTTTACCTGCTACCTACCTAGCTATTCATCTGACATATCTAGCTGAAATACCTAGCAAGCCAAATGGCTAGCCATCTGACTTAACTAGCTTTTTAACTACCTAACCAGCTGGATAGCCAACTGATTTAATGAATTGACTTAACTAGCTAGCCAGCTGGTTGCCAGCTGACTTAACTAGCTGACTTAACCAGATGGTCAGCTGGCTAGCCAGATGACTAAAAGCCCTGGCTAACTATCTAGCCAACTGGCTAGCCAGCTGACTTACCTAGCTTACTTAAACTTGCAATCTGGCTAGCCAGCTCACTTAACTATCTTGCTAACTACCCAGCTAGCATGCTAGCCAACTGGATTAACTAGGTGTGTTGAACAGCTAGCCTGCTGGCTACCATGCTGACCTATCTAGTTAGCTTCCTAGGTAGCCAGCTGGCTGGACAGCTAAGTAAACTAGCTGTCTCAGCCAGCTAGCCAGTTGGCTAGCCAGCTGACTTAACACACTGACATCACTAGCTAGCCAGGTAGCTATATAACTGACTTAAGTATCTAGTTAACTACCTTACAAGTTGTTTACCCAGTTATTTTTTCCAGTTGTATTAACCACCTAACCAGCTAGTTAGCCATCTGACTAGCTCACTACCAAGCTAGCCAGCTGGCTAGGCAGTTGACTTAACTCACTGACTTATCTAGCTAGTCACCTAGATATCCAGCTGACTTAAATAGTTAGCTAACTAGCTAACTACCTAGCTAGACAGCTGACTTAAATTGTTAGCTACCTAGTTAGATACCTAGCAAACAAACTGACTTAAATAGTTAGCTGCCTAGCTAGCTAGCTGACTTAAATAGCTAGCTAAGTAGTTTGCTCCTTATATAACATGCTAGCTTGGTGACTTAATCATCTGGCTTAACTCATTAGCTAAAGAGTTAGCTAGCTGAGACAACCAACTGATTTAACTCGCTAGCTAACTAGCTAGCTAGCTAACACATCCAGCTGACTTAACTGGTTAACTAACAAGTTAGCTAGCCTACTCAAGCAGTTGAGCTAATTCGCTTGCTAACTAGCAAGTTAGCTGACTCAACCAGCTCATTTAACCTGACAGTTAACTAGCTAACAACCTGACTCAACCTGCAGATGTAACCCATTAGCTCACTAGCTAGCTAGCTGTCTTAACCAGTTGACTATTTTAAAAAGCTGACTTAGCTAACTGACTTAGGTAACTGGTTTAACTATTTTGATAACTGACTTAACTGGCTGAATTAACTAGTTAGCAAGCTGACTTAACTATCTGAATTAAATAGTTAGCTAACTATTTAACTGGCTGAATAACTAGCTGATTTAATAATTGGCTAACTAGTTGGTAGCAGACTTAATTAGCTGACTTAGTTATTTAGTTAGCTAGCTGATTTAGCTAGCTAAGTAGTTAGCTAGCTCACTTAGGTAGCTGACTTAACTAGTTGGATAACAAGATAGCTAGCTGACTTAATGAGTTGGTTAATGAGTTAGCTAACTGTTTTAACTCATTGGTAAACGAGTTAAGTAGCTATTTTAACTAGTTGGTTCACAAGTTAGCAAGGTGACTTAAATTTTTGGCTGATGAGTAGGCAGACAACTTAGCTGGTTTAACAAGTTGGCTGACTACTCGGCAGATATGTTAGCTGGCTTAGAAAGTTGGCCGACTAGTTGGCCGACTAGTTAGCTATGTTAACTAGTTGACTAACGAGTTGACCCACTAGTTAGCAAAGTTAACTTGTTGCCTGATGGTTTGCTGACCAAATTAGTCTGCCGACTAGATGGCTGATGTGTTTGCTGACCTAACTTTCGTCTGACTAGTTAGCTGAGCTAACTTGCCAGCTTACTATTTGGTCGTCTGGTCGGCCGATTGGTTAGCTGACTTATCTAGTTTCCCAGCTAATAGGCAAAACCGTTAGCTGACTTAAGTCAGCCAGTGAGTGAGCCTACAGGTGAGTTGACTTGTCTAGTTGTCCTGTGAGTAAGCCAACTGGTCAGCTGAATTAACTAGTCAGCCAGTGAGTCAGCTAACTGGTCAGCTGAATTTAGTCAACTGGTGAATGAGCCGACTGGTCAGAAGAATTAAGAAGTCGGCCATCGAGTGAGCCGACTGGTGAGTCAACTTAGCTAATTGGCTGGTGAGTGAGCCAACGGGAGAGCTGCCTTAACTAGTCGGCCGGTGAGTGAGCCAACTGGTGAGCTGTCTTAACTAGTCAGTTGACAAAAAAGGCGACTAGTTAGCTGTCCTTATGGATTGCAACCAAGTCGACTAATTTGCAGACTGGTAGGCAGGCAAGGGGGCCGACTAGTATCCTTCCCTGATGGAAAGCAAGCGAGCCCACTAATTACCTGACCAGCTAACCGATTTGCTAGCTGACTAGATAGCTAAGTAACAAGCTGATTTGGTAGCGGACTTAACTAGCTAGCTGATTAGCTAGCGGCCTATCTAGCTGACATAACTAGCAAGCAAACAATCTATCTAGCTGTCTAACCAGCTGACTTAACTAGCTAGCTAACTGGCAAGTTAGCTGGCTAGCTGACTTAACTGCTAGCTGACTAAGTAGCTGACTAGCTAGCTGACAACTGGCTAGCTGGCTAGCTAGCTGAGTTAACTAGCTGATGAGGTAGTAGTCTGGATAGCAGGCAAGCCAGCTGGCAAGCATGCAGGATATGTATGTAACTAACTAGTTAAGTCAGCTGTCTAGCCACGTGGCTAGCTAGTGATGTCAGCTAGATGACTAGCCAGATGGCTTAACTAGCTAGCTACCTGGCTGGCTAGCTGGATAGGCAGCCGACTAGCTAGCTAGCAGCCTGGCCAGCTGGCTAGTCAGCCAGCTTAAATAGCCAGCCGGCTGGCTAGACAGTCGAATAGCCAGTCAGTTTAACTAGCCATCCAACCTGCTGGTCAGCCTCCTAGCTAGCCGGTTTAATGAGTTGGCCACCTCCCTACCAGCCTGGTAACCAGTCGGCTTAACTTGCCAGACACCTAGCTAGCCACATGGCTATCCAGCTGACTTAACTAGCTGATTTAACTAGACAACCCTCTGGCTAGCCAACTGGCTTAACTTGCTAGTCATGTAACTAGCCAGCTGGCTAAAAAGCTCACTTAACTCGCTGACTTACCTAGTTAGCCAGCCCTCTAGCCAGTTGAATTGATTAGCTAGCTATCTCCCTAGCCAGATGGTTAGCCAGCAGACTTAACTAGCTGACATAACCAGCTGGCCAGATGGCTAGCCAGCTGACTTAACCAGCTAGCTACATAGCTAGCAGATGGATAGCCACTTGCATTAACTAGCAGACTTAATCAGCTAGCAAGCTGGCTAGCTAGCTGACTCAACTAGTTACTTAACTCGTTAGCCATCTGGATAACCAGCTGATTTAACTAGCTGACATCACTAGTTAGTCAGGTGGCTAGTCAGCTGACTTAACTAGTTAGCTACATATGTATCCTGCATGCTTGCCAGCTGACATAACTATCTAGCTACATAGCTATCCAGTTAGCTAGTGAGCTGATTTAACGAGGTGACCTAACTAGCTAGCTAGCTGGCTAGCCAGCTGATTTAATGACTTAGCTACCCAGATAGGCAGCTGACTTAACTAGCTGACTTAACTAGCTAGCTGACTTTGCTAGCTGAAATAACTAGCTAGACCTAGCTAGCTATATAGCTAGCTAGTTCACCTATCTAGCTGACTTAACTAGCCAGCTAGCTGACATAACTAGCTGACAATTAGATAGCTACCTAGCTAACTAGCTGTTATAACTAGTTAGTCAGCTGTCTAGATGTCTAGCCATCTGACTTAACTAGCTTTTTTACTACCTAACAATCTGGCTAGCCAACTGACTTAATGAGGTTACTTAACTAACTATCCAGCTGGTTAGACAGCTGACTTAACTAGATGATTAACAAGCTTGGCAGCTGGCCAGCCAGGTGACTAAGTTAGCTTAATTAACTAGTTATCCAGCTGGCTAGCCAGTTGTGCTAACTAACTCTCTACATTTCTAGCCACCTGGATAGCCAGCTGACTCAACTAGCTGACTTAATTAGCTAGTCACTGGATAGCAAACTGTCTTAACTAGGTCACTGCCTAGCAAGACAGATGGCTTAAGTAGCTGTCTTCACTAGCTAGTCTGTTTTCTAGCCAGGTGAACTAACTAGCTTGCTACACAGCTAGCCCCCTGCTATCCAGTTGAATTAACTAGGTGTCATATCTATCTAGCCAGCTCTCTAGGAGCTGAATAAATAACAAGCTATATAGCTAGCCAGCGGGCTAGACAGCTGACTTAACTAGGTGACTTAACTATCTAGCCAGCTGGCTACACAGTTGCCATAACTAGCTAGCTACATAGTTAGCAAGCTGGCTAGCAGGCTGACTTAACTAGCGGACTTAACTAGCTAGCCAGCTGGCTAGCCAGCTGACTTAATTGCCTATCTACCTACCTAGCCAGTTACCTAGTCTGCTGACTTAACAAACTGACATAATGAAGTAGCTAGCTGACTAACCAGCAGACTTAACTAGCTAGCTACCTAGCTAAACCGCTGGATAGCCAGTTGACTTAACTAGCTGACATAACTAGATGCCGGATGGCTAGCCAGCTGACTTAACTACCTAACTACCTAGCTGACCTGCTGGCCAGCGAGCTGACTTAACTAGGATATGTAACTAGCTAGCCAGCTGGCTACCCATCTGACTTAACCAGCTACCAAACTAGTTAGCTTACTTGTTATCTAACGTGCTTGCTAGCTTTCTTAACTATCTGACTTAACTCGTTAGCTAACAAGGTATCTGGTTGATACAACAAGCTTACTTCACTCATTAGCTAACTAGCTAGCTAGCTGACTCATCCAGCTAACTTAACTCATTAGCTAACTTGCTAGCTAGCCTACTCAACCGTCTGACTCAACCCGTTTGCTAACTAGCTAGCTAGCTGACTCATCCAGCTGTCTTAACCCTTCAATTAACTAGCTAACTACCTAATTCAACCTGCTGACTTAACCCGTTTGCTAACTAGCTAGATAGTTGTCTTAAGCAGCTGACTAAATTAGAAAGTTGACTTCACTAGTTGACTTAGCTAGCTGACTTAAATACTTAGCTAGCTGTCTTAACTGGCTTACTTAACTAGTTAACTAGCTGACTTAACTACCTGAATTAAATATTTAGCTAACTATTTAACTAGCTGAATAACTAGCTGACTTAACTAATTAGCTAATTAGTTAGGTAGCAGACTTAAGTAGCTGATTTAAATAGCTTGCTAATTAGTGAGCTAGCTGACTTAGCTATCTGAGTTAGAATGCTAGCTGTTTAGCTAGCAGACTTACTTGCTGACTTCACTAGTTGGTTAATGAGATAGCTAGCTGATTTTATGAGCTGGATAACAAGTTAGCTAACTGTTTTAACTAGTTGGTAAACGAATAAATTAGCTGACTTAACTAGTAGGTTAACTATTTAACTATGTGACATAACTTGTTGACTGACATTTTGGCCGACAAGTTAGCTGGTTTAACACATTGGCTGACTCCTCAGCTGACTTGTTAACTGGCTAGTTAGCTTGGTCAAGTAGTTTTCTGACGAGTTGCCTCACTAGTTAGCTTGGTTAACTAGTTGGCATGTTGGTTTGTTGAACTAACTAGTCAGCTGACATGTTGGCAAAGTATTTAGAATGTCCTAACTAGTCGGCTGACTAGTTAGCTGAGGCAACTTAACAGCTGACAATTTGGCCGATTAGTCAGACGATGGGTTAACTGATTCAACTAGTTGGCCAGCTAGTAGGCTGACCAGTTAGCTGACTTGACTTGTCGGCCTGTGAGTGAGCCATGTGAGCTGTATTAAGTAGTAGACCAGTGAGGAGATTAATTGTCAGCTGACTTAACTACTCGGCCAGGGGGTGAGCTGACTGGTCAGCATACTTAACTAGTTGGCCAGCATGTGAACTCACTGGTCAGCTGAATTTAGTCGGCTGGCGAGTGAGCCAACAGCTCAGA
>NW_007233442.1:0-7098 GCF_000164805.1 Carlito syrichta | reverse complement strand
TTGCATGTTCAAGGTATAGAATCATATCATCAGCAAAGAGAGATATCATGACTTCTCTTTTTCTATTTGGAAACCCGTGATTTTTGTCTCTTGTCTAATTGCCTGGTCTACGACTTCCAACAAAACATTGAACAAGAGGGTTGAGAGTGGACAGCCTTGTCTTATTCCAGTTTTCAGGGGAAATGTTTCTAGTTTTTGTCCATTTAGCAATATGTTAGCTATGGGTTTGTCATAGATGGCACTTACTATTTTGAGGTATGTTCCTTTTGTGCCTAGGTGTTTGAGGGTTTTCATCAAGAAGGGGTGCTGAATTTTATCAAAGGCTTTCTCTGCATCTAATGAGATAATCATGTGGTTCTTGTTTTTACACCTGTTGATGTATTTAATTACATTTATGGTCTTGTGAATGTTAAACCAGCTCTGCATCCTGGGAATGAAGCCTACTTGGTCATAGTGGATGATTATTGAGATGTGTTTTTAGATCCGATTTGCTAGAATTTTGTTGATGATTTTTGCATCTATGTTCATAAGGGATATTGGCATATAGTTCTCTTTCTTTGTTGCATCTTTACCCAGTTTGGATATCAGTGTAATGTTAGCTTCATAAAATGATTTAGGGAGAATTCCATCTTTCTTAATTGCCTGTAATACTTTCAATAGGATTGGTATCAGTTCTTCCTTGTATGTTTTGTAGGTTTCTGCTGGAAAACCGTCTGGTCCAGAGCTCTTTTTATAGGTAGATTTTGTATGACAGAGTCAATTTCCTGGGTAGTTATTGGTCTATTCAATGTCTCAGTGTCTTCTTGTTTCAACTTGGGTATGATGTGTGATTTCAGAATATCTTCCATATCATCTAGGTTATCAAGTTTGTTTCCTTATAGTTGTACATAATAATCTCTGTTAATCTTTTGTATTTCTTCTGGGTCAGTTATGATTTGATCTTTTGTATTACTGATTGTGTTTATTTGGGCTTTCTCTCTCTTTTTCTTGGTCAATCTGGCTAGAGGTGCATCAATCTTAATTCTTTCTAAGAACCAGCTTTATGTTTTGTTGAGGTTTTCTTTGATATTTTTGTCTTCTATTTCCTGTATTTGGGCTCTTATTTTGTGATTTGAGTTCTTCTCACTTCATCTCCCTTAGGTGGTTTGTTAGGCTCTCCAAATGTGATCTTTCCATTTTCTTGATGTGTGCTCATAGAGATATAAATTCCCCTCTTAAAACTGATTTCATGGCATCCTTGATGTTTTGGTAAGATATTTCTTCATTTTCATTTGTTTCCAGTAATCTTCCAATTTCTTCTTTGATTTCAGTGTTGACCCAGTCATTGTACAGCATCATGCTCTTTAATAACCAGGTCTTCATAGGCTTTGGGGAAATTTTGTTGGTGTTGATATTTATTTTTATTCCACTGTGGTCTGAAAAGGTACATAGCAAGATTTCAGTCTTGTGAAATTTGTTTGTGTTTAATTTATGGCCAATGATGTGGTCGATCTTGGAGTACGTTCCATGTGGTGGTGAGTAGAATGTGTATTCTGTGGTCTTTGGGTGGAGTGATCTGTAAGTTTAATTGTGTCCATTTGTTCAAGAGTATCATTGAGATTCTGGGTGTCCTTGCTGATTTTTTATCTTGATGATCTGCCTAGGGTTGTGAGTGGGGTATTATAGTTTCCCGTTATGATAGTGTTAGAGTCAATCTCTTTTTTAAGTTTGCCTGAAAGCTGCTTTACAGACATTGGTGCTCCTATATTAGGTGCATATATATTTAGGATGAATATTTCTTGTTGATGGATAGAACCTTTTATCATTATATTGTGACCTTCTTCCTTTTTTTTTGATTTTTGATAGCTTAAAGTGTATTTTGTCTGAGGTTAAGATTGGACCTCCAGCTTTGTTTTGTGCTCTCTTCGCCTGAAAATTAGCTGCCAATTCTTTTACTTTGAGTCTGTGCGTATCCTTTCTGGTGAGATGTGTCTCTTGGAGACAATATATTGTTACCTCATGATATTTTATCCATTTTGCCATTCTGTGTATTTTCAGTGGTGTATTTAGTACATTCACATTCAGGCTAATTATTGAAACGTGAGGGTTTATTTTTGTCATGACCTTCTAATAGAGTTGTTTTTGTACTTATTTGTTTGTTGTTTTTCTTTCTTTGTTTGTTTTTGAGTTGGAATCTCACTCTGTCACCCAGACTGGAGTGCAGTAGCCACTCCCGGCCACTGCAGCCTTGACCCACTGGGCTCCGGTGATCCTTCTGTCTCAGCCTTCTGAGTAGCCAGAATTACAGGCATGTGCTACCATGTCCAGCTGATTTTTTGATTCATTGTAGAGATGACGTCTTGCCAAGTTGCCCAGGCGGGTCTCGAACCTGCAGGCTCAGGTAATCCATTCACATCAGCCTTCCAAAGCACAGGATTACAGGCTGAGCCACCAAACCCGGCTGTTTGTTTTCTTTCTTTTGGTGTTTTTGGGTGGGTTTATGTGTGTTTTGTATCTTTTTCCTGTACTCTTGTGAAGAACATTGTTGCTCTTTTCCCTTTTCTTCTGTGTTGAATAAACATTTTAAATGATAAAATTATGACATAGTACTAGATTTAACCCTAAGTATAAACTAAGTACCTATGAGTCCATAGAGATACTGATAAATGATTGAATAAAACTGAAGAACTGGGAAGGGGATGGGGGTGACAATAAATCTCCCTTTATAATTAGCTTTGTGGATGGCCACTCATCTCCCTTTATAATTAGCTTTGTGGATGGCCACTCAAGGTCATGGAGTTTAACACTGTCACAATAGTGGAGCCAATGTTCAGGGGCATGAGAGCTTTCTTCATCAAACATGGATTTGGACTAAAGACTTTAGCTGTAATACTAAAAACAGAAATCATGAAAGAAAAATAATGTATTCTTACATCAAAATTAGGAGACCTTTGCTCTGAGAGTTGTTGTAGTTGGAGAAGACTGTCGCATGTCCATGACCTCTTCAGTTCAGCTCTACACAGCACAAATTCGACTCAGGTATGAACACTTGTGCAGACAAAGACAAACCTGTATAAAACCTAATTTGACAGATCTTACTTTGATCCAATCATTTTTGTTGTTAAGAAACCCTAACCTGTAGCTTCTGTCATCAGGAGCTGGACTCTAGCTCCAGAACATGTAGGGACTATGCTCTCAGGGACTTCAGTATGGGGTGGGGAAAAGTATGGTTCATATTCTCAGGGCAAGAATATACAACTGTATTTTATCTAGAACACCTGATGTTATTTGCATTCGCATGATGTTGTCTGATTCATATTTATGGATAAGGCCCAGAATGAGGAAAATAAATTACATGTATTATACATGTATTCATCAAAAATTCATCATGGATGCCTGAAGGCACAAGTCATAGTCTTCATTTGAGTACATGTGCCATTTGACCTGTCATCAAAATTCATTCAGACATGTCTGCATCTCCCAAGGAACAGACTTCCTGAGACATATTGGTACCTGTAAGCCCATTTCTCAATGCAGTGTAGACCAGGAGACATATTGGTACCTGTAAGCCCATTTCTCAATGCAGTGTACCCTCAGCTTCCATTGAAACTTGCACGCACACATTGGCCTTCGAAGGGTTAGCCAATGTGTGCATGCAAGTTTCAATGGAAGCTGAGGATATGCACACAAGTGTCCACAGAGGCCAAGGGTGCACACATAGGTGTCAGGAGAGGCTGAGTGCATGCATATGGGTTTCAGCCAAGGTCAAAGGCACTCATACAAGAGGTGGTGAAGGACGAGGGGAGTTGCAGTTGTCATCCGAGGCAAAAGGTGCATGTGTGAGTGCCAGCAGAGGCCAAGGGCATGCACATGAGTGTCAGCCAAGTCCAAGGGCATGAGTGCAGGTGTCAGTGGAGGCTGATGATGTGTGTGCATGTGTAGGCCATGACCGAGGACACACACACGAGTGTTGGCTGTGGCTGAGGGCACACATGTGAGTGTCAGCTGAGGCCAAAAGTGTGCATGCGAGTGTCAGCAAAGGCTGAGAGCTTGCACACGGGTGTCAGCTGAGGTCGAGGTTGTGGACATGGGTGTCAGCAGAGGTCGAGGGTGCACATCTGAGTGTTGGCAGAGGGCTAGGGTATGTATATGAGAGCCACACATGCAAGTGCAGGCAGTGTCCGAGAGTGCGTGCCCAGTTGTCATTTGAGGATAAGGACAAGTGTGCAAGTGTCAGCAGCAGCTGAGGGCACACTTGCGAATGTTGGCTGAGACCAAGGGCATGCTTGTGAGTTTCAGCCGACGCCGAGGGCACATGTGTGAGTGTCAGCAGAGGCCAAGGTCACATGTGCAAGTTTCATCCCAGGCTGAAGGTACAAAGTGTAAGTGTCAGCCAAGGCCATACCCCTAAGTGTTGGCAGAGGCTTAGGGCACGCTCGTGTCAGCAGAGGCCAAAGGGGTGTGCGTGGGTGTTGTTCATGGTTGAGGGCACGTGGGTGAATTTGGGAGAGGCCAATGAAGCATGTGCAGATGTGATCCGAGGCAGACAGCATGCATGTGAGTGCTGGCAGAGTACAAATTGCATGCACGGGTGTCTTCCAAGACTAAGGGCATGAGTGTCAGTGAAGGCCAAAGGTGTGCAAGTGGGTGTTGTTTGAGATCAAGGGATGCACGTGAGTGTAAGCAGAGGCCAAGAACATGCATGCTGGTGTCATACAAGGCTGAGGGATTGCAAATGAGAGTCGGCAGTGCCTAAGGGCACATGTTCAGGTGTCATCCAAGGCCAAGAGTGTGTAAGCATCAGCAGAGACCAAGGGCACAAGTGCAGACTTCATCTTAGGTCGAGGGTGCATGCACGAGTGTCAGTGGAGGAAGATGTTCTAGGCCAAGAGAGCACACGAGTGTTGGCGAAGACTGAGGGAATTCTCATATATGCAGGCCTAGGCAAAGAGCACACACATGAGTGCCAGTGGGATCTGAGGGCATGTGTGCAAGTGTTGATGAAGGCCAAGGTGTCAGCAGAAGGCAAGGGCAAATGCACGGGTGTCCATGGAGGCTAAATGCACATACGGTACTTGACCGAGGCTTAGGGCATACACACAAGACTTGGTGAACACTGAGAGCACACTCACAGGTGTCATCTGAGGCCAAAGCCATGTGCATGAGTGTCGATGAAGGCCAAGAGTGTGCACACATGTGGGTTTCAGTTGTGGCCAATAGACCGTGTGAGGGTTGGTGGAGGTTGAGGGCATGCACATGAGTGTCAGCAGAGGCCAAGGACACATGTGTGGGTGTCTTCTGAGTTTTTTGGTGTGTGCATGCATGTTGAAGGAGGCCTGAGTGTGTACATGTGTAGTCAGAGGCTGAGGGTGCACGTGTGAGCGTTGGCGGGCTCCGAAGGTGCATGCATGTCAGTGGAGTCCTAGGGAGCATGCCGGGATATAGTCTGAGGGCAACTGCACAGATGTCAACAGAGGCTGAGGGCGGGCACACAGGTGTCATCTGAAGTCATGGGCACATACAAGAATGTCGGCAGAGGCTGAGAGCACACACGCAAGTGTCTTTAGAGGCTGAGGGTGTGAATGCGAGTTCCAGCAGAGGCCAGGGGCATGTGCATGCATGTCATCCAAGGCTGAGGGTCTGAGTGCAAATCTCAGAGGAGGGCAAGGGTGCACACATGGTTGTCATCTGAGGCTGAAGGCACATGCACAAGTGTTGGCTGAAGTTAAGAACGTGTGCATGTGTGTCATATGAGGCCAGGGGCACATGTGAGTGTTGACAGAGGCCAAGTGGACATGTGCATGTGTAAGCATAGTCCAGTGGTGCACATGCAAGTGTCAGCAGAATCTGAGGGCACATGCACGCATGTGGACAGAGAAAGAGGAAGCATGAGTGGATGTTGTACAAGTCTGAGGGCACACATGTGAATGTTGGTGGAAGCTTAGGACACTCATGTGAGTGTCATCTGAGGCTGAGTGCATGCATGATTGTTAGCAGAAACCAAGGGAGTTTGGATGTATTTCAAGGCCAAGGGCATGTGCAATTTACAGCAGAGTATGGGGGCATGTAAGCTGGTGTCATCCGAGACATACAGCAGAGTATGGGGGCATGTAAGCTGGTGCAAAGTATGGGTGTCATCCAAGGCCAAAGTCTTGCACAAAGTTGTCACCCGAGGCCAAGGGTGTGCACACAAGAGTTGGCAGAGACTGAGGGTGTGTGCATATCTGTCATCCGAGGTTGAGGGCATGCATGCAAGAGACAGCAGAGGTTGAGAGTGCGTGCACATGTCAGTCAAGGCTGAGGGTGCGCATGCTGATGTCATCGGAGGCTGAGAACATACGCACAAGTTTTGAAGGAGACCAAGGGTATGCACACCAGTTTTGGTGGAGGATGAGGGCACACACGCTTGTGTCATCTGAGGCCAAGAGTGCACATGCGTGTCGTTAGAGGCTGAGGGCAAGCACGCAGATGTCATCTGAGACTGAGAACTCATGTGTGAGTGTTGGCGGAGGTCAAAGGCAGGCAAGTGAGTACCAGGGGAGTCCAAGGGCACACATGTGGGTGTCATCCGAGGCACAGGACACAAAGAACTTGTGATGCTGGAGGCTTATTGTGCAAGCATGAAGGATGACAAAGGCTGAGGGAATTAGTGCATGTGATGACAAAGGCAGAGGGCATGAGCATGAGGTATAGTGGTGGTGGAGGGCATGAGCATGAAGGATGACGTCAGTCGAGAGTGTGAGTGCAAAGGACAGTGATGTCTGAAGGCACAAGTGCAAGTGACAGTATCAGTCAAGGGTGCAAGTATGAGGGATGGCGGTGGCCATGGGTGTGAGCATGAGTGATGGCTTTGGCCAAGAACATGAGTGAAGTGACAGTGTGAGCATGAGTGACAATGGAGGCCAAAGGCCTGAGCATGAGTGATGCCAGAGGTTAAAGACATGAGTGCGAATGATGCCAGAGGCTGAGGGCACAAGTGCGAGGGATGGCAAAGGCTGAGGGTGTGAATGTGTGTGATGAAGCAGACTGAGGTGGTGAGCACAGGTGATCATGGAGGCGGGGAGCATGAGCTCAGGTGATAGTCAAGGCCAAGGGTGCAAGCACAGGTAAAGGCATCAG
>NW_007233441.1:6969-11741 GCF_000164805.1 Carlito syrichta | reverse complement strand
ATGGTACCCCTCCTAGAGGCCACAGTGGTGGTGGCGCCAGCACCGGCAGTGGCAGTGGCGGTGGGGGGAGGGGCGGCGGCGGGACCGTTTGGAATGCAGTCAAAACTGTCCAGTCGTTCCAATGGCAGCTGCCGAGCTCTGTCTGTAGAGCAGGCTGCAATGCTGGGGTCCCCAGCCCCCCGGGGCAAGAGTCAGAGACCCACTGCAAATCTCCCTTGCAGAGAGCTTCAGACGCCGGGTTTCCCTGTTGCCATCTTGCCACGTCCCCACCCATCATTTTCTAATGGTAATACGTTGGATGATCAAGGTCCACTATATGAGTGAGAACTTGCTCACAGTGGTTAATTTAGAGGAGTTTTAATTTTCATCTTTATACTTAATTTAAATATATTCACTTTAATGCCAAAGTAGAAAGAAATAAAATGTTAACAAAATATCTAATTGCAATTTAAATAAAAGAAAAACACTGCACTTGGCAATCCAAGGCATGTATTCTGTTAGTGAATTCATCAGTAAGAAAATTACAATAAAAATTTCTATTAAGGTATAACAAAAATAAAGTGCTTTTCTTCATCTCCTTCTCCCCTTCCACCTCCTGTTCCTTCTGCCTGCCTGATTAAAAAAAAAAACAACAACCAAACTTTTCTATTATAAACATACATTGCTTCTGCCATAAGAAAATAGTCATTTGTAGATTCTAAAATGTCACCAATAAGCTAAAAATAAAAAGATTAAAAATACATCATTGAAACTAGAAAATTAATTTTATGTGAATTAATGTTAACATTTTTGAAGTCAGTGAAGTTGATGTCTAGGAAGGCAATCATTTCTTCCCTTTTTAGTTTGGTCATGCTCATCAATTATCAGATATGGGGTATGAAAATAGGCTGGGTTTCAGCATGAGTGCTGAACACCAGCATTACTTACTCAATTAATTACTGTGGCAATAAAGAACATGAATTCTAATTTAAAATGTTCAAATCCGAGCACAGAGAGTTCCATTATAAAAAATCCACTTTAATAAGGAATTACTAAGAATAAAAATTATGAAGAAATGAAATTGTCTCAATGCATTCCCTAAGACAAATATGCTGGACTACTAAATTGCTTTCCCAAAAGGGGTTTAGAACTGCCCAGTGTGAGTTACTAATAAATAAAACACATCATTAGAAACAAGGTTAACTGAGAGCACATTTTTTGTTATTCATAGCCTGATGGTGCTGGTCATGGATGCCAATATAAATCTAAAAAATTTTAAGTAAATTGATAATCTAGCATAGTACTTTATACACAGTAGGTCCACAAATATATAATTCCTGTAAACTAATATTATGTTTGGCAAAAAATATGCCATAAACGATTTACTGACGTGGATGGCTCATGTTAGTCAAATTGCCAGTTCTATTTTGCATAACATTTTTTCTTTTTTCCAGAAAGAGAATGGGAGATTGTTTTTCTATTCACTCTCTTCATTTAAAATTTTGAGATTGGATTTTTTTAATCAATAGCTTTTATTTTGATATTGTGGGGTACAGTTAGGTATACGAGTATGCTTCGTTCAGGCACCCTTGTTGATAAGGGGTGTATCCCTGTCCTCAGAAAGATTGACTACCATTAATCCCACCTCCCTTCCCCTTCCCCCCATATTTTCCAACCACTGTCAGTCCTTTTCTTATAATATTATGATGAGTGTTCAAGGTCCACTATATGAGTGAGAACATGTGGTACTCAGATCTTTGTTTCTGTGGGAGGTCACTCGGTATTATAGAGTCTAGTCCCATCCAGGTTGCTGTGAAATCCATGATTTTGTTCTTTTTTATGGCTGCATAGTACTTCATCATGTATATGTACCACATTTTTTAAATCCAGTGCTCTTTTGATGGACAGCATGGTTGCTTCCAGGTTCTTGCTATTGTAAACAATGCTGTGATAAACATTCGTGTGCAGGAATCTTTTTGATAGAGTGATTTGAGTTCTTCAAGGTATATTCCCAGTAGGGGGATTGCAGGGTCATATGGGAGGTCAATATTTACAGATTTTAGAAATCGCCACACTGTTTTCCACAGAGGTTGCACTAGTTTGCACTCCCACCACACTCTCTCCAGCAACTTTTATTTTTTGAGTTATTGATAATTACGATTGTGACTGGAGTTAGGTGGTATCTCAGTGTGGTTTTTATTTCCATCTCCTTGATGATTAGTGAGGTTGAACATTTCTTCCTGTGTCTGTTGGCTGCTCGGATGTCTTCCTTTGAGAAGTGTCTGTTCATATCTTTTGCCCACTTTATGATGGGGTTGTTTGTTTTTTTTTTACTTTTCAGCACGTTTGAGTTCCTTGTAGATCCAAAATATTAAGCCTTTGTTGGACCTGGAGTTGGCAAATACTTTTTCCCGTCTGTGGGCTGTTTCCCTGCCCTCTTGATGGTTTCTTTGGCTTTGCAGAAGGTTGTCAGTTTAATGAGGTCCCACTTGTCTATCTTATTTCTTATGGCCTGTGGGTTTCAAGTTTTGTTCAGGAATTGGATGCCATTTCCAATTCTCATAATGATGTGTTCTGCATTTTCTAAGCTTCTTGTGGTTTGAGGTTTTACATTTAGGTCTCTAATCCATTTAGAGTTAATTTTTGAGTATGGGGATACATAGGGGTCTTGTTTTGAGTCTTCTGCATGTGGTCAGCAGTTTTCTCAGCACCATTTACTGAATAGGTTCTCCTCTCCCCAGTGGTAGGTGGTGGAGTCTTTGTCAAAGAAGAGTTGAATGAGTAATTGAGGCTTTGCGTATGGAATGTCAATTCTATTCCATTGGTCTATATGCCTGTTCCTGTACCAAGAGCAAGCTGCTTTGATTATTGTAGCTTTACAATAAAGTTTGAAGTCTGGTAATGTGATACAACCTGCTTTTTTTTCTTTTCTTTTTTCCTTTTTTTGGCTGAGGATTGTTCTGGCTATTCTTGGTCGTGTTTCCATACGAATTTCTGTATTGTTTTTTCTAGGTCTGACAAGAATGTTGCTGGTAATTGGATGAGTATTGCATTAAATCTGCAGATTGCCTTAGATAGGATGGCCATCTTCACAATGTTGATTCTTCCAATCCATGAGCATGGGATATTTTTCCACTTGTTTGTGCTGTCTTTGATTTCTTTGAGCAGTGTTTTGTAGTTTTCTTTGTAAAGGTCTTTCACGTTTCTGGTTAGGAAGAAGTCAAGGTATTTCATTTTTTTGTGGCTATTGTAAATGGAATTGTACTTTTTCTTTGGGTTTCTGTTTGTTTCGTAATGGTGTAAAGAAATACAATTGTCTTTTGCACATTTATTTCGTATCCTGAGACTTTGTCAAAGGCCTTTATCAGTATAAGAAAGTTTTTGACAGATTCTCTTGGGTTTTCAAGGTACACAATCATATCATCTGCAAAGAGAGACAACTTGACTTCCTCTTTTCCTATTTGGACACCCCTTATTGCCTTCTCTTCTCTGATAGCTCTAGACAGGACTCCCAACTATATTGAACAGGAGGGGTGAGAGTGACATCCTTGTCTTGTTCCAGTTTTCAGGGGAAATGGTTCCAGTTTTTGTCCCTTTCGGAGTATGTTGGCTGTGGGTTTCCCGTAGATGGTTTTTATGATTTTGAGTTATGTTCCCCGTATTACTAGATGTTCGAACACTTTTATCAAGAAGGGGTGCTGGCTTTTATCAAA
Source organism: Carlito syrichta (assembly GCF_000164805.1). Classification (NCBI taxonomy): domain Eukaryota; kingdom Metazoa; phylum Chordata; class Mammalia; order Primates; family Tarsiidae; genus Carlito; species Carlito syrichta. The sequence goes on along the minus strand of NW_007233441.1, from coordinate 8,049 downwards.
AGCTTTTTCTGCATCTAATGATATAATCATGTGGTTTCTGTTTTGACATCTGTTGATGTATTTAATTACATTTATGGTTTACGAATGTTGAACCAGCCTTGCATCCCAGGGATGAAGCCTACTTGGTTATGATGGATGATTTTTAAGATGTGCTGTTGAATCCGATTCACTAGGATCTTGTTGAGAATTTTAGCATCTATGTTCATCAAAGATATTGGCCTGTAGTTCTCTTTGTTGGGTGTTTACATGGCTTGGGTATCACTGTGATGTTGGCATCATAAAATGATTTGGGGAAAGTTCCATCTTTCTCAATCACCTGGAATACCTTCAGTAGGATTGGTATCAGCTCCTCCTTAAATATAGAATTCTGATGGAAAACCATGTGGTCCAGGGTGTTTTTGTAGGCGGTTTTCTTATTATGTAGTTAATTTCCTTGATTGTTATTGGTCTATGTATGGTCTCAGTTTCTTCTTGTTTCAACTTAGGCAGGTTGTGTGATGTCAGAAAATCCTCTATTTCCTTAAGGTTTTCAAGTTTCTTTCTGTATAAGGGTACATAGTTGTCTCTAATGATCTTTTGTATTTCTTCAGGGTCAGATGTGACTACATCTTTTGTGTTTCTGATTGTGTTTATTTGGACTCTTTCTCTTTTTCTTGGTTAGTCTAGCTAGGGGATCATCAATCTTATTTATCCTTTTGATGAACCAACTTTTTGTTTCATTGATTTTTTGTATTATCTTTTTGTCTTCTAAGTCCTAAATTTGGGCTTTTATTTTGGTGATCTGAATTCTTGTGGTGAAATTAGGGTTTTGGTGATCTTGCTTTTCCAGCTTCCTTAGGTGGCTTGTTAGACTGTTAATTTGTGATCCTTCTATTTTCTTCATGTGCGCTTATAGGGATATTAATTCCCCTTACAACAGCTTTCATGGCATCCCAGAGATTTTGGTAAGATGCTTCTTCATTTTCATTTGTTTCCAGGTATCTTTTAATCTCTGTTTTGATTTCATTGTAAACATCATGCTGTTTAGTGTCCAATTCTTTGTGGGTTTTGGGGGGACCTTGTTGGTGTTGATGTTTATTT
>NW_007233441.1:0-6615 GCF_000164805.1 Carlito syrichta | reverse complement strand
ATATTTTATCCATTTTGCCATTCTGTGTCTTTTCAGTAGTGCATTTAGTCCATTCACATTCAAGCTAATTAGTGAAATGTGAGAGTTTATCCCTGTCATAATGTTCTTAAAGAGTTGTTGTTTTCTTCCTGTTTGTGTGTTGTCTTTCTTTTGTTTTTAGAGTTGATTCATGTGTTTTTAATATTTTGCCTGTACTCTTGTGAAGAACGTTGTTGTTCTTTTCTCCTTTTCTTCTCTGTTCAATACTCTCTTATGTGTTTCTTGTAGAGATGTTCTGGTGGCAGCATACGTTCTTAGGGATTGGATATCTGGGAAAGATTTCAATTCTCCCTTACTGATGAAGCTTAGCTTGACTGGGTAGGTTATTCTTGGTTGAAACTGTTTATCTTTTAGAACTTTGAAGATAGGATTCCAAGCTATCCTCACCTGGAGGGTTTCTGTGGATAAATCTGCTGCTATTCTCATTGGTCTTCCCTGGTAGGTAGTCTGACCTTTTTCTCTTCCTGCCTTTAGGATTTTTTCTTTTAAAACTTACTTTCTTTAGGTGAATTATTATGTATCTGAGAGTTGGTCTTCTCATTTGTTGTCTTGCAGGGGATCTCTGAATCTCTTGTGTTTGAATTTTTTCATCACTGATGAGATGAGGGAAGCTTTCTTGAATGATTTCATGAAATGTTTGTTCCAGTGTGGTCTCTGTTTCTCTCTCTGCCTCAGAAAGGCCAATTACTCTTAGGATTTTTTCCTTGAAGTAATCATTCATCTCTTGAAGGTTTTGTTCTGTCTTTTTAAGCTTTTTTTCTGTTTTTGACAGTTTGGGTTAGTTCTGTGTTTTGACCTTCAAGCTCTGAGATTCTTCTGCTTGGCTAATTCTGCTTTCCATGCTTATTAGTTTGTTATTTATTTCCATCACAGTATTCTTTACTGCTGTTATCTCTGTCATCAGCTCTGTCCGATTTTCCTCGTTTCTCCTTAATTTTTTAAATTCTCTCGATTAATATCATGATGTCTGGGTTTGTTGCATGTGACCAGTCATTCTGGGGACTCTTCATTGTTTGTGTTCTGAAGTGCTTACTCAGTGTCTGACTTCCCAGGGGTGTGTGTGAGACCTATATTCTTCTTTTGGTTTTTCTTCATTTGTACAGGTTATCCTCCCTACATTTTCCTTCCCTCCAATTCACTATCTTCTTTCTGTTATTCAGAGGTAGAGGGTTTCTTTTACTTCTGTTTGTTCAATCTCCTATTCTTTATGTATATCCTCTTACTTTGTTCTATGCTGGATTTGAACTGTAGGTTGGGGGTGGTCCTTTTTGCAGTTTTGAGATTTACTTAAGTGGGAAGCTGTGATTCAAAATCTCTGCACATCCTGGTATCTGCTGACAGGTGTATGGATAATCTGAAACCCACTCCCCACTGCCTTTGAATCTGTCCGTGCAGTGGGGTTGTAGGTTTACTCCCTGAAATAAAATGAGGTTAATAGAGGAAAGAGAATGGAGCAGACAGTGGGGGAAAGAGGGAGGTGGAGAGAGAAAGGAGTAAGGGGAAAATGGATGAATGTACCAACAAATGGAGAGAGACAAAAACTGAAACTGATATAAACAATAGACCACGGCTACAAACTAACCAACTCCCATGCAAAAAAAACTAAAACATACAATTATGCTAATATGCAAGCTAACCACCCTCCTTATCAATGTGCTATTCCTCTATACAAAGATATGGTTTACAGAGAGAAGAAAAGAAAAGGAAAAAAACAAAAGGAACAGAATCAAGTCAGTAAACTAACAGAACCAATCAAGCGCACTCTGAAACTTTTCATTTAAATCCAATGTCCTTTCAGCTCTGAATTCTAGTGGTATTTTCAGGCTGGTAAATTTGTTCACAGTTAGGGTCAGTTTCCCCTGGCCTGCTGTGAAGGGCAGTTCAGATCACCACTCAGATCACCACTGCCCAGTTCACTACTCAGATCTGGCCTGTGTCTATCAAGCTTCTGTTTTTCCATGTTTCAGTGTTGTTACCTTGAATTGCCAGTAGGTAGTGCTATCTCACCACTCCAAATGTTCTTTATCTCATCTGCTCACCCCAAATGGGGCGTCAGAAAAGAGCCAGAAATGGGAGCCACAGCCTTAAGTCACATGGAAGGAGACCCACGGCCTGGCAGGACATCACAGTGGTAGTAATGGCAGCAGCGGTCTCAGCAGATCTTGCTTGCAGGGGCTTCAAGGTCTGAAGGCGTGAATCATCTCAGGTATGGGTGGTACAATGTGCAATGGCTGCCACGAAGGCGGTGGCAGCGTCAGCAGCAGCTGTGGTGTCTGTGGCTGCAGTGGCTGCCCAGACCGCTGTGATGCTTCAGCAGTGTCAACGTGTGAGCTCTGTGTGAAGAGCAGGCTGCCAAAGATAGGAACTGCAGTCCCCAGGGAGAGAGCCAGAGTCTTCTTGTGTTCTCTTTTGTGGAGGGTCTCATAGATCAAGCTGCCCCGTCATCATCTTGCCAGAAGTCCCCAGAATTTTCTTAAATAGCTTTTTTTTTTTGCTATAACATTGTTTTGCAATAAGTGATACTCAGATGTAAGCCAGTTAGCTAAGTGGGATATAATGAAGTTTTGTAAATGCTCTGTAGTGTTATTTTGGAACAAGCAAAAAACTTGGAAACGTCTGGGGCTTTAAGTACATACAAACTTGGTTTTTGAATCCTGGTTCCAGCATGAAGTTTTAGATCAATCACAGCCAATTTGACCCTTAGTTTTTTCATCTGAAAAAAAGTCTAGACTCTTGGATTAATTGGCAATAATATTTAGTTTTTCTGAAGTGTTCCCTCTTATGATTTTCAGGTTTAAAAAAAGCAAATAAAAATCAACCAAAGTTTACATTAATTCTGTAATTGAAAATATATCATTCATACCTCTGGATCTCAGCATCAGTAGCTTGTTTGGTTGTTGAAGCACTAGAATGATGAACATTTGGAAAATGAAATTTTTCAGAAGGCATCCATAATAGGGCATCTATTGTAGTCTATCCTCAAGCCAGACAGTTGCTGACACCTGAAACCAAAGCATTCTGGGTGGCACAGGCAAGATGATAGCCTGAGTCCAGGGGTTTGAGACCAGGATGGGCAACTTGATGAGACCTCATCTCTACAAGAAATCAAAAATGCACAAGGTGTGGTGGCATGCACCTGCAGTTGCAGCCACTTGGAAAGCTGAGGTGGCAGGATCACCTGAGCCCAGTCGGTGAAAAGCTGCAGTGGCCATGACCATGCCACTGCACTCTGCACTCCAGTCTGGGTGACAGAGTGTGACTCCAACTAAAAACAAAAGTTATCCTCAGAGGACAGCCATCAGATATCTGTCAGAGGACATTTATCAGACAGTATCCATCAGAGGGCACCAACCATCATAAGACAATTATCAAGGGCATCTCTCAGAAGGGAGACTTCAGAATGCATCCATCAGAATACATCTAATAGAAGTTATCCTCAGAGGACACCCATAAAAGGATATCTATCAGAGGCCATTATCAGACAGCATCCAACAGGATATATCGATCAAAGGGCATCTATCAGAGGGAGGTCTTCAGAGGACATCTATCAGAATGCATCCATCACAGAACATATATCAGAGGACATCTATCAGAAGGCATTCATATAAGGTCATCTATTAGTAGCTATCCTCAAGCTGGGTGACGTGGCTCAAACCTGTAATCTCAGCCCTTTGGGAGGCAGAGATGAGAGGAATCCTGAGCTCAGGGGTTCAAAATTAGCCTGGGCAATTTGGTGAGACTTCGTCTATACAATAAATCAAATATTTGCTGGGAGTGGTGCCATGTGCCTGTGGTTCCAGCTACTTGGAAGGCTGAGGTGGAAGGACCACCTGAGCCCAGCAGGTGAAGGCTGCAGTCACTGTGAGCATGCCACTGCACTCTGCACTCAAGCTTGGGTGACAGAGTGTGATTTAACAATTAAAAATAAGTTATCAAAGAACATCTATTATCAGAGGATATCTGTCAGAGGACATTCATCAGAGTATACATCAGAGGGCATCAACCATCATGAGACATCTATCAAGAGCATTTCTCAGAGGGCAACCTTCAGAAGGCATCCATCAGAGCACATCTACCAGAATCTATCTTCAAAGGACACACATTAAAGGATATCTATTAGAGAGCATATATCAGAGTATCCATCAGAGGGCATCCATCAGACGACAGCTATCAGAGTATATTAATCAGATGCATCTATTAGAAAGGAGCCTTCAGAAGGCAACTGTCACTGGACATCTATCAGAGAATATCTGTCAGAGGCTTTCCTAAGAGGATACCCATCAAAGGATATCTGTCAGAGGCCATTAATCAGGTAGTATTCATCAAAGAATATATGTCAGGGGACATTTGTCAGAGATTATCCATCTGAGGGCATCCATCAGAGGCCATCTATCAGAGGGCATCCATAAGAGGGCAGCCTCCAGAGGGTATCTTTCAGAAGGCATCTATCAGAGAATATCCATCAGAGGATATCTATCAGAGAGTATTCATCAGGATTCCATCAGAGAACATCTATCAGAAGGTACTGAGCAGAGGGCATTCATCAGAAAGTATTTATCAGTGGGCATCCTTCAGAAGGCATTGATCAGAAGATACTGATCAGAGGAAATCCCTCAGATGGTATTAATCAGCATCGATCAGATGGTATACATCCCAGGGCATCTATAAGAAAATATTGATCAGAAGCTATAGACAAAAGTGCATCAAAGAGACAGTATTAATAGGAAGGCATCCATCAGAGGAAATCTATCAGAGAACATCTATCAGATGGCAGCCTTCAGAAGGATCCTTCAGAGGGCATCCATCAGGGGGCATCTGTCAGTGTATATTGATCAGAGGGCACCTACCAGAGGGCAGCCTCCAGAGGGCATCTATCAGAGGGCAACTATCAGAGGACATTCATCACAGGATATCCATCAGAGGACATCCATCAAAGGATTTCCATCACAGCACATCTATCAGAGGGAAACCTTCAGAGGGCATCCATCAGGGGACTTCCATGAGAGGGCATCCTTCAGAGGGCATCCATTAGAGGGTGTTCAACAGAAGGCTTTCTTCAAAGAACACAGGCGGGCATCCATAAGTAGGTTATCTATCAGAAGACATCCATTAAATTACATCTAACAGAGGGCATATATCAGATAGCAGTCATCAGAGAACATTCATCACAAGCCATCAATCAAAGGGCATTCATTAGAGGGCATCCATCAATGGATATCCATGAAAGGGCATCATTCAGAGGCATCCATTAGAGGGTTTCTATAAGAGGAAATCCATACAGGCCATCCATCAGAAGGCATCCATCAGAGGGTATGTGACTGTGGAGTCCGTCAAGTCAAAAATATTCAGAGTAGGCAGCATGTTGAAGACCCAGGGAAAATGTAGTGTTGCAGCTAGACTCCAACGGCAACCAACAGGCAGAATTACCTCTTCCTCTGGAGATGTCAGTCTTTTTTATCTCTTAAGACCTTCAACTAATTAGATTACGGCCACCATTAACAGATGGAGGGTCATCTGCTGTACTCAAAATCTCCCAATTTGAAAGTTAATCACTGCTGGATGTGGTAGCTCACACCTGTAATACCAGAACTTTGATAGGTTGAGGCAGGAGAATTGCTTAAGCCCAGTAATTCAAGACCAGCCTGGATAACACTGGCATGTCTCCTTCTTGAAATCCAGTCATAACAAAATTAAAACAAATTAAAATGTTTCTGGAAACAAGCGAAAATGAAGAAACATCATACAAATTCCCTGGGATGCTATGAAAACTGTTCTAAGAGGGGAATTTATATCTCTACAAACACACATCAAGAAAATGGAAAGATTACAAGTTAACAGCTTAACAAATCACCTATGGGAGTTGGAAAGACAAGACCACAAAAATTCCAACTTCAGCAGAAGAATCCATATCACAAAGTATAAGCCCAAATACGAGACACAGAAGACAAAAATATCATAAAAATTAACAGAACATAAAGCTGCCTCTTTGAAAGAATAAACAATATTGATGGACTTGTAGCCAGAATGACCAAGGAAAAACAAGAAAAAGTCCAAATAAACACAATCAGACATGCTAAAGATCAAATCACAACTGTCCCTGAAGAAATACAAAAGATTACCAGAGATTACTATGAACACCTTTATAGAAACAACTTGATACCCTAAATGAAATGGAAGATTTTCTGACATCACACAACCTTGCATGGTTGAAACAAGAAGACCTGGAGACACTAAATAGACCAATAAGAACCCAGGAAATTGACTCCATCATTAGAAAACTACCTACCAAAAAAACCCTGGAATTCTACAAATGTAGAAGGAGAAGCTGATGCCAATCCTATTGAAAGTATTCCAGGCAATTGAGAAAGATGGAATTTTTCCCAAATCATTTAATGAAGCTAACATCACACTAATGCCCAAACTGGGTAAAGATCCAACAAAAAAAGAGAATTGTAGGCCAATATCCCTAATGAAGATAGATGCAAAAATTCTCACAGATTCTAGCAATATATCCAACAATTCATCTCAAAATCATCTGATGCTTTTATCTCTCATTCTCTATTTTCTTATCCTGAA
>NW_007233440.1:0-15616 GCF_000164805.1 Carlito syrichta | reverse complement strand
AAGATTTACTAAATGTTTTTCATTTACTAAAGGCTAATAGTCAAATAATATTAAAGGAAGATTTGAAATGGCAGCCTCTACTGCTTTCTGCCTCTTTTTTCTTTCTTTTTTTTTTCTGACTTGCCTCTTTAATACCAGAACTTCTCCATTTAATAAAGAAGTTGCCAAACTGAGTCAATGATTCTGTCAAAGGAGCTGCAGGTAGCCTCTGATCAAACATTCACCTCTATATAGGAACACACTTTTTAATCAGGGTCAAGAGGATGAAATGTTTTCCTCTGCTCCTTGAGTTTCCTCCCTAGGAAGCCCTATCCATTAGAATAATACTCCTGGCCTCTCTTTGTAGTCATACCCTTTTCTCCCAGAGAGAAACCTTCATCGGATTTGTGAATCTGGAAAGAGAAGCATGAACAGGCTAGCTCCTGACTGCCTGCTTCCCTCTTGGGAGCCAGGGCTGACTGTAGAATTCACCTCCTGTCTGTTCTTCCATAGGACAAGATTTTCAGAGGCAATCTGTAACAGCATGGGACTGTTACTCTGGAAATGAGTCTGCCAACTTCTGTAGGTCAGGCTGATGAAGGGTGAGCTGTCTGTAGGTGTTGGTGAGGCAAAGAGGACTGGCTGCTTCTGAACCCATAAGGCCACTGGATTCTGCCTACACTACAGAGTACATGCATGGTTCTAACATTAAAATGACAAGCAGCACTTAATCAGTACCCACATTTCCATTCTGCATCAGGACCAAAGAAAGAATTGGGGCGGAGTTGTTGGATGAAGGTGACTTGTCCACAGGCTCAAGAGTTACCTGCCCAATAGGGTCTCAGTTGACTTTGGACAGGTTAATGACACACGAGGGAGATGAACCTCCCCAGGGGCTCGATTTCACAGGTCAAAACAATGGGAGAGCAAGTGGAAGAGAAACAGCCATGGGTACACAGGCCCAAAAATGCTCAGCAGAGAGGGCAAGACCTGCTCCAAGGCTGTGCTGTGTTCCTCCAGAGAACCACTCTCTGAGTTGCGTACCAAGGCCCAAATGGGTGATGAAAGAAGTTGTGAATATACTGGATGGGAAAGAAAGGTTTTGTAAAAAATACCTGTTCACCAGGGCTGCCACCTCTACCACCTAAACTTTGCAAGAAGGCATTCATATCACAAATGCCATTCTTTGAGGGAAGAAACATACACAGGCAACTTTCCACACCAAATATAATGCAAGTGCCTGCTTTTAATGGTTCTTTCCATGTAAAGGGACTTCTAGCAGCAAAATACTTGTAGCCACTCTCTACCCTCTCATGAATAGTGATTCTCTTGACTGCATTATTGGGAATTGGGAATAGGAATGTGTAGCTTTGTCCTTACAGATCACACTTGGAGCAAACTGCCCCAAAGAAACAATTAACTCTGTGACTCCCATGCTTTAGTTTGGCAGGAGAAGGAACTTCTGTGAGAAAAGCTTACTGTGCTCCAACATTGCCTGTGTCTGGCGGGGGGAGTTGAGGGTTAGGAAGCACATTTGCAAACAAATCAAAACTACTTTTTTTTTTAAGAGACCAGTCTCACGCTGTCACACAGGCTGGAGTACGGTGGCACAATCATAATTTACTGCAGCCTCAAACTCCCAAGCTCAAGTGATCTTCCTGCCTCAGCCTCCCACGTAGCTAGGACCATAGGTATGTGCCACCACACCTAGATAATTTTTAAATATTTGTAGAGACATGATCTCGTTATCTTGCCCTGGCTGGCCTCAAACTCCTGGCCTCATATGATCCTCCCACTGTAGCCTTCCAAAGTGCTAAGATTGCAGGTGTGAGCTACTGCATCTGGTCAAGAGCTACATTCTTTTAATATCAGCTTTATAAAGTGTCTTTTAACCTCTTATACATTTTAATCTTTTTTTTTTTTTTTTTAGTTGGAGTCTCACTCTGTCACCCAGACTGGAGTGCAGTGGCCACCCCTGGCCACCGCAGCCTTGACCTGCTGAGCTCCAGCGATCCTTCCACCTCAGCCTTTCAAGTAGCCAGAATTACAGGTGCTCACTACCACGCCCGGCTAATTTTTTATTTATTGTAGAGATGAGGTCTCACCAAGTTGCCCAACATTTTAATCTTTTAAAAAAGGTTTTAATTGATTCAGGTCTCAGGCGATGAGTTGTCATTTATTTGCCTTCTAAAGAACCAAACACTTACCTCATATAGTTATTGTCAGGATGAAATAAGATATTCTTGGTGGCTTATTCCATATAATATGAAATAAGCTGTCAATCAATGGTAGATATTATTATTATTATTCCCTAGGAACAACTGCTTTGGAAACTCCTGGTTCTCCTAGATTCCAAAAGTACAGTGTTCCACAGCAACCCTCTCAAGACAAGAAAAGGTCTTAATCATTCCTAATCTGGCCACTGAAACATACATGAGTGTGATCAGAAAGGATGAGAAGGGAATAGGGGTGATCTGCCTCAGTCTCACCGCCTGATCTGCGCCTTGGCCTCAGAGAGGGCGTTCTCGGCAGCCACTCTTTGATAGTGTTCTTCTTTCAGAAGTTTTCTTAATTCGTCCACTTCCTGTTTAGTGTTGCACAGCTGCTGCTGGACTTCAGAAAAGCTTCGGAATGAAAGGAAAACAAACAGCATCACTAGATGTACAACACAGTTGTTAACACAAGGGATTCAAAGTCTTCACAAGGTTATAAAACAGAAAAATGTATAGAAGTTTGAACACAAAGAATATTTTAAAAGCATAGCTGTGGAGGTAAATGAAGCTGCATAAAATACCTCAAGAGATCTCAGGAACTTGCTATTGTTCATTTAATGCCATAGGGTGTTTGCTAGTGGTGAAAGTGTTGGTGTTGCTGTTTTAGCTTTACAAACTTTTCGCACACAATTGTTAGCTATTATTGTTAGTTTTATCCTCACATCACTTATGTGAGGCAATGAGATACTAGGGCATATTAAATCCATACTGTGGACACCAGTTCCATCTAGATGACTTCCAGTTTCTGTCCTTGCAGTGTATCTCCAAGGTCGAGTGCCACTCCCTACCTTTGCTGTGGCTCTTTCAGTTCCTCAGTGTGATGATTTCTGCAAACTCCAATCTTTTCCTGAGAAGCTCCTGGAGCAACAGCTGCTTTCAGTGGTCCCTAGAAGAAGAATGAGCTTAGTAATTCAGCAGTGAAAGCTCTTAAGAAAGTGTACATGCGAAAATGAGAGCTTGTTTAACATCAGTGAGAATGAGGAACATCTCCACTTACAATTCTCCTCAAGTGCAGATTGAGAAGTGAGAGTCTTTTGCTCCAGCAGATCAATCACCTACTTTTGCCTTGATCAGATTTTTCTTCCAGATTTTATTTTTTTAATTTTTCCTTTTACAAATTTAAACCTTGCCACTGAAGTCTGCTTTTGTCTGGTGGATACTCACGGATTTTCCTAATCCTTCCCTTGCCTGCCAGTCCCTCCAAGCCCCTTATCCTCCTTCAAGTCCTCTTCATCTCCACACTAATTATCAGTCTCCTCCAACTTCTACACTGCATTCCTCTCCACTGCTGTCAACAGTGCTGCCTGCTTTGTTTCTCAGGCTCAAATCCTCCCACAGTCAAGTGTAAAGCAAAATCAACATCTTCTCAGTTTCAGGGTTCTAAGAGTCTTGGTCATCACTGTTTCCCACTCACTTGTTGGTTTCTCTCTCACTTTCTCACAGATCTTTCTTGTGATCTCTCCACTCTAATTTTTCTAAGACATCATTTCCATCTCAATTAATACGCTTCTCCCATCATTCCTATTGACATTAGCCTTTTCCATCCTGCTCTTTTATGCATCACCACCTGCACCCAATTTGATAACACTTCTCCCAACCTCTCACCTTCTCTCTACTCACTACCTGCAGTGCTTGCACCTGTCTCTCCAAGACTGCACAGTGGTTAAAAAGGTCATGGTAGTCCTGCTGGTTCTCATGAGGACTCTGACTGGTACCACAGGTCTGAATGGAGAGGTTATTTTTCTCTTTGAGTAACTGAGAGAACTGAAACAGAGAGGATAAGCACCAGCCTACAGAACTCTCTCCCTACAAGCAGTGCTTAGGCAAATCGTCCTGAATTTTAAGGTTCTAATTTTTGTTATCCAAGACCTTTATCTCAAGGAACACAGTTCTGGAGGAGTAGCAGGAAGTCTTTTTTTTTTAATGGTGCCTAGTACATTACTGAAAAACCATGATATGGAAACCCATAAGCACTCTAATAGGATAAACTATCCCAGATACGTGAAAGGAGGAAGGCAGTAGCTTGGGTCCAAGTTTATGGTACTGAAAAATAACTTATAATCTCCAGAACCCAATATGGCTGAAGAAAGAGTTGTTACCCCAAAATGTGAGGTTTATGCCTGTAATCCCAGCATTTTGGGAGGTCAATTTGGGCAGGAGGATTATTGATCTCAGTAAATTGAGACCAGCCTAGGCAATATAAAAAGCACTCACCTCTACAAAAAAATAAAAAAATTAACCATGCATGCTGGCAGGCACCTATAGTCCCAGCTACTCAGAAGGCTGAGACAGAAGGATCACCTGAGCCTAGGAAGTCGAGGATGTAGTGTGCTGTGATTGTGCTACTGCACATCACCCTGAGCAACAGAGTGAGACTTCAAATCAAAAAGAAAAATGTGTACACAATATTACTTAGCAGATTCCTCAAAGCCTTAGAGAGTTACCAAGAGAGCAAAATAAGAAATTATAATATGTGGTAAGAAGGAGAAACAGAGTAAGTCCTAACATGCCAATGTAGATGTAATAAGCTGTATTGGGAGCATAGATTCCACAGTTGAAAATATTTCAGTCTCTCAAAGCAGGACCCTGTTACTTGAGTAATAGGCTGTCATTCAGTCTTTCCTTGAACATGTTCAGTATCAGGGTACTCACTACCTCACAAAGCAACCCAAACCATTTTTTTAGCATGTAAAAACCAAAAAACTATTTTTTTTTTTTTTGAGTTGGAATCTCACTCAGTCGCCCAGACTAGAGTGCAGTGGCCGATCCCAGCCACCGCAGCCTTGACCTGCTGGGCTCCAGCGATCCTTCCACCTCAGTCTTCCAAGTAGCTAGAACTACAGGCGCACGTTACCACGCCCGGCTAATTTTTTTGATTTACTGTAGAGATGAGGTCTCGCCAAGTTGCCCAGGCGGGTCTCAAACCCGTGGGCTCAGGCAATTCACTCACCTCAGCCTCCCAAAGTGCAGGATTACAGGCTGAGCCACGGAGCCTGGCCCAAAACACTATTTTTTATACTGAATATAAATTTACCTATCATAGATTCTGCCCACTGATTTGCATCTTAGCCTATGAAACTATAATTCAATTCTTACTTGCAGGCTGTCAAATGTTAAGTTTTGGCTATGGACCACATGCAGATATATTCATCGCCACAGAGATGTCTCTCCAAATTACCTGCTGTAGAACCATGTATGTTGTAGGAAAGGAAAGCAGTGTACTGGCTGCATGTTCAACCTTTTCTTGAGGATTCCTTTTGTAAGTATTGGTGGAAAAAATTTGATTCAAACAGTGTTTTAGAGAAGAGAAGATAAAGTTTTCTAGATATACTCTGGGAAAGGGCATTTGATATAAACAGAAAATTAAAACAAGAAAATTCATACATACTTGTGAAAGTGCTGTTAGTTAAAAACTGATCTCAACATCAGATTATGTTTTGTGTTTGTCACTCCAAAGAGCAAATTTACCTTACAAAGTCCTTTCATAAGTATCATCGTATTTGAGAGAGGTAGAAAAGGGATTTCTGTCTCCATTTACAAATGACAAACAAAAAGAGATGAGTAGCAACGTGTCCAATGTCATGTGGCTAACAGACATCTGACCAGGATGCAAACGTGGTTCTCGATTCTGACTCTAGAGCTCTATCTACCACCTGATGATGTCCCATCTAAGAGTCAAGCAAGGGAAATTAAGAAAGTCATGTGGTTGTTTGGAGTGGGTGGGTGGGAGTATTTAGTAAAAGGCTATAAAGGTTTGAAAGGCAATACTAATTTAAGACAGAGAAAACTGGGTACAATACCTACTGAGTTCTGAGACAAGGAGTATACTTGTTCTTCTCTTAACTGAGAAGGAAGTTAATTTTCCTAGCCACAATGAATTATCCAAATCATACTAAAAACAAAAGCAAAAATATTCCTCAGTGTTGAAAAAATCCTAACACTTTTTTCTTAGAAGATCTAAAGAAGAAAGGAAAGAACTGTTAAAACTGATTGGGGCTGGGTGCGGTGGATCATGCCTGTAATCCTAGCACTTTGGGAGGCCAAGGTGAGGGATTGCCTGAGTTCATGGGTTTGAGAACAGCCCAGGAAACTTAGCAACACCTCATTACTACAATTAAAAAAAAATTAACTGGACATGGTAGTGTCCTATAGTTCTGGCTACTTGGAAGGTTGAGATGGAAAGATCACCTGAGCCCAGCAGATTGACACCGGGGTGGCCATGAGCATGCCACTGCACTCCAGCCTGGGCAATGGAGTGAGACTCCAACTCAAAAAAAAAAACCAAAAAAACTCACTGGAAGCAAAAACTCCCTTAACTGAAGAGATCTAATCACTTATGATAGATCACCCTTATATAAAACAACTTCAATATTTGCATTATTCTGTCTAGGGTAAGCATAAGGCCCTTTATATGGGGGTTGGCAAACTATGATCCAGGGTCTGCTACCCTTTTATTGTAAATAACATTATACTGGAACGTAATCACCACTACTCATGTGCTACAGCTGCAGAGATGAGTAGTTGAAACCAAAACCATGTGGTCCATAAAAATATTTACTATCTGAACTTTTAAGGGAAAAGTTTGCTGACCTCTCCTCTAGCTCATAAGCTACTATATTTCATTGTACCTACACCTGTTAAAGACAAAATAGACATGAACAAACTAGTCATCATCTCACTAATTATCCCCTCATGTTTTCAAGTTTCCAGCACATTCTTATGTTACACACAAACATCCAACCATGTTGGTAAAAATACTGCAATCCTTCATTGTCCAGGACCATCTCCCCCCATACCTAACTCTGAGGATGCTCACAGTTTTTTACTAAAAATGGCTTGACCCCTGTACCCCACCCTCCCTATTCCTCTGATCTCACCCTTTGTGACTTTTTTGTGTTTCCCCAGATGAGAAATGCCCTCAAAGGGGAACACCTCGTCAATGTGGAAGGGATGAAACAAAAAACGGCAGAAGCACTAGAAGGTATCAAAATGGATGAGTTCAAAAACTGTTCTGAACAGTGAAAAAAGTCTCTAGATAGGTGTATTGCATCAAACAGAGAGTGCTTTGAAAGTGACTGAAGTTTAAATGTGTGAAAATAAATAACAATTTAATAAATAAATCCCAGGTTTTTTGAGGTGGTCCCCTTTTACACACACACACACACGAAAAACCTAAAACTAGTATCACAGCTAATGGGTAAAATATGGAACATTTTCTCCAAAGATTACGAAAAATGCCAGAAAGTCAAGTTTTATTACTTCGATTAAATAGTGTAATTAGGCATAAAGATTAGAAAGGAGTAAGAAAAACTTGTTTTTATTTGCAGATACCATGATTATTTATGTAGAGAATTCTAAAAAAATCTACAAAGAGATTAGATCTAATAAAATTATGTATCAAGTTCATAGAAATCAAATGGAGACACACAAACACACACACACACACACACACACACACACACCTAGATTTTTTTTTTTTTTGAGTCAGGTTCTCACTTTGTCACCCAGATGGGAGTGCGGTAGTACAATCACAGCTCACCACAGCGTTTATCTTCTGGACTAAAGGAATCCACCCTCCTCAGTCTCTGGAGTAGCTGGAACTACAGGTGAACACCTCCATGCCCAACTAAATTTTTTTTTTTAGTTGGAGTCTCACTCTGTCGCCCAGACTGGAGTGCAGTGGCCACTCCCGACCACCGCAGCCTCGACCTGCTGGGCTCCAGTGATCCTTCCACCTCAGCCTTCCGAGTAGCCGCAATTACAGGCGTGCGCTGCCATGCCTGGCTGATTTTTTGATTTATTGTAGTGATAAGGTCTCGCCAAGTTGACCAGGCGGGTCACGAACCCGTGGGCTCAGGCAATCCACTCACCTCAGCCTCCCAAAGGCACGGGATTACAGGCTGAGCCACCGAGCCCGGCTCCCAACTAATTTTTAAAAATTTTTTCTACAGACAAGGTCTCACTCTGTTGCCCAACTGGTCTTGAACTCCTGGGCTCAAGGGATTCTCCTGTCTCATCCCCCCAAAATGCTGAGATTACGGGTGTGAGTCACTGTGCCTGGCCGATATGCTATTTTCAGAGACTGCAAAGTTCAGTCGCATTAAGATGTCAGTTCTCCCTAATTAGATCTGCAGATTACACAAAGTGTCAACTTAAAATCCCATCTGGCTTTTAAAACTAGAATTTGAGAAGCTGACTGTGTCATTTATGTGGAAAAGACCGAGAATAATAAAACCAATCCTGACAAGAACAACAGAGTGGGAGGACTTATACTACCTGACTTCAAGACTAACTACAAACTACAATAATGAAGACAGTGCAATACTGGCATAAGGACTGACATACAGAGCAGTTTAACAGAACAGAAAGTTCAGAAATTGATCTATTAATCTTTAAAACAACCCAATGAGGAATGTAGTCTCTTCAAGAAATGGTTCTGAAACAATTTAATATCTATTTGGGAAAATAGAAACAAAACAACTTGACCCTTATCTTATAACGTACACAAAAAATTGAGGCTGAGTGACTTAACTGTGAAAGCTAAAACCATAAATTGTGGAAGAAGATATAAGAGAATATCTTTGTGACTTGAGGCTAAGCATAGGTTTCATAGACAGGAGGCAGAACATCAAAACCATGCAGAAAACTAATGATAGACTTCATCAAAATTTAAGTGCTCTAGTTAAAAGATATCATGATTAAAGTGGATAGGTAAACCACAGCATGGGAGAAAATACTCACCAAACGTATCTGATAATAGATTGACATTCAATATATATAAAGAATTCCTTTAACTTGATGATAAAAAGACAAAAAATTCAATTTTAAAAATGGAGATGACTTGAACAGGCCTTTCAAAAGAAGATATATATATGGTCAAGAATCTCAGAAAAAAATATTCACCATCATTTGTCATCAGGAAAATGCAAATTGACATTCCAAGATACCACTACACATCCATAAGATGGCTAAAAGTATTAGTACTGATAACACTAAATCTTGGAGAAGATGTGGAGCAACTGAAACTCTCATGCATATGAGGTGGGAGTATAAAAGAGTTCAACCACTTTGGATAAAGATCTGGCAGTTCCTCATAAAGGAACTAAATACAAATACACTCTATGGCTCAGCAATCTTTCAATTAGTATTTACTGAAGATAAACAAACACATATGTCCACATAAATACTTTTATGAGAATGTTCATAGCAGCTTAATTTATAAAAGCAAGCATGAAAAAGTACAGATGTCCATCAATAGCAAACTACAGCACAATCATACAAAAGAAAAATGCAATATTTTTAAAAATACAATATTTATCAGCAATATGAAAGAATAAATTATAATGCTGCGACAATATGGATGAATCTCAAAATATGCTGAGTGGAAGCAGCTTTCTATAAAAGGGCAAATAATGTATAATTACATTTATGTAATGTAAAACAGGCAAAATTATCCTATTGTGAAAAAACTAGCTGTTTCTGGTGGAGAGGGGTGAGGCTAACTGTAAAAGCACAGAAGAATACTTTGTAGCAGTGATGGTAATGTGATGTGTCTTGATAGGGGTATGAGTAAGTATATGCATTTGAAAAAACTCAATGAATGATATACCTAAGATCTCTGCATTTTAATGGTTTGTAAATCTTACCTCAAAAGAACTATAAACAAATACTGAAATCTAGTCAATGATAAGTATGCTGAAATATTTGGAGAGAAATATACTGATGTCCACAACTTACTGTGAAATGTACAAAAAATTAAGATGAATTTATGGATGGGTAGGAAATGAATAAACAGATATTTGATAAACCAAATGTCTTGAAATGTCAATAACAAACTCTAGATGGTAGGACACTATAAAACTCTTCCAATTTATTTGAATGGTTGGAAAATACATCAATAAAACATTGAAGAAAAAAATTGAGACTGGGGAAATAGAAGAGATTGAAAAGACTAGATGTCAGAAACCAAGAAGCAAATAGAAACCACACCTAGAAACCATGGGACTCTGCTAGCCAAAAAGTCTGTCGGTTTGGAAGGATGTAACCCTATAGTGGAGATGAATGAATCCAGTTATCAGCTTGATATTAGACAATCAAGATTGTCAAACTAACTCACTTTGTTCTCATTTTCAAATAAGCAGCCTTCTGGTGAGTATAATCTAGTTTTTCCACAGAGATTATTGTAGAAAAGAAGAAAGGATATACGGGCCAATCAACAGCCACTTGGCAATTAATTTTTTACTATTAACTAATGGGAGAAATAGGGTTTATATAATAGACATAAGTTTGGTTGGATTGACTTGTGTGCACTAAACCAAACCAAATCTGTTTACAAAAAAAATAAAAATCTGACCTTCTGGACTGGGAAAATTGATTCAAAACCAATGATTCGTCACCAATACAAAATTTTAATATCTTCAATTCCGAAAGACTTCTGAGATCATGGTGTGTGTTATCTACTATTTTCTTGTTATTCACTGTTAAGGCACCACATTACCTCTCATGTCCTTTTCACATAGAATTGTCCTTAAACTAGCTTTTTTTCCAGGCAGAAAAGATAAGCTTATATGCTTTCTAGAATAAATCCTCATTACAACTACTAAACATGTACACAGCAAAGACAAAGAGTTCATATTTATAAGAAGTTCACATTTCATTACCTGTGTACCCTCATTATAAATGTATGGGAAAGAAGTCTGAGATGATATTTTGTGTTGTCGCAAGGTTGGTTTATTTACAAGTTGGCTAATTTCTTTGGCTTTTTCCTGGAGTTGGTCTAAGGAAAAGAAAACAAATAAATGGAATTATCTGCTTCAAGCCTGAAACTTAATGAGTTGGACTTAACTTCTAAGAATACACTATGTGCTGTTTGCTAGTTTAGTTGCCTTAATTAAAATTCTGATGCCATGACTATATTTTTTTAAAACTGTCTAAATGTTCTTATAGACTAAAGGGCACTACAGCAAACAACTTCCTTCAGAGGTCAAATAATACAGGTCTAGGTATTTTTTGTTTGTTTTGAGTTGGAATCTCACTCTGTCACCCAGGCTAAAGTACAGTGGCACACTCAAACCCACCGCAGCTGCAACGTGTTGAGTTCAGGTGATAGATCCTTCTGCCTCAGCCCTCCAAGTAGCAGGAACCACAGGTGTGTGCCACCACACTCGGCTAATTTTTTTTATTTATTGTAGAGACAAGGGCTCACCAAGTTGCCCAGTCTGGTCTTGAAGCCACACCCAGCTTAGACCTATTTATTTTTTAAAAGTTCGTTTTTCTTTCCCCCTTGAAAATGGCTTCAGTGGTTTTTATTTTCATCATTCTCCACTTAGGTGTTATATATCCTATTAAGAATCCATAGCATGGTTTTAAACATGAACATGGTTCAGTTAAGAGTATAGCATGTCCATGTAACACCCAGTAAAGCTCTTTGATAGGAATTTTCAACTTAATTACTTCTAAAAATCTTTCATTAGCCAGGCACAGTGACTCATGCCTGTAATCCCAGTATTCTGGGAGCTGCGGCCAAGAGGACTGTCTGAACCCATGGGTTCAAGACTAGCCTGGGCAAATTGGCAAGACCTTGTTTCTTCAATAAATCAAAAAATGAGCCAGGCACAGTGACACATGCCTGTGGGTCCAGCTACTTGGAAGGCTAAGGCAAAAGGATCAGAGCATCACAGGAAGATTGCAGCTCTTTTTCAGCATTCTGCATACCCAGAATGTGAGCATCCTCTTCCATCTGTGATTTGTGTGTTTCCTCTAAAGCATTATACAGAGATGACAGTTCAGCCTGGGCTTGACCTGCGTGCTCAGACAGTTCCAAAAGAAGATGTATTTTTTCCCACAGGTTTTGGAAGGATAATTTTCTCTCAGCCACTTTACATTCCATCTTTTCCATCAGAATCGTTGACTCCTGTCTCTCTGTTTCCATGGTGTTCTCAGCCTCTATCTGCTGTAACTGCTGAGAGAGAATCTAAGAAAAAAGACAATATCATTAGGCATAAATACATTCTCTCCTTCAATAAGCATATTGAGGTGCTTCTTCTCAGTTAAGGCTTAGGCTAGGTACTCATAACCACACCTACAGTGGCATATGATCCTTATTTTGGTTTTTGATACTTGACTTTATATGTACTTATATGTATTTATTTGTGTCATTTTCTTTTTCACGTCCATCTTGTCCCACTAGAAAATAAGTTATATAATCAAAGAGACTGTGTATGTCTTATCCCTTTTGTTCCCCAGCACCTATCATAGTATATGGCATAGAATGTTACTCAAAAGTTCCTGAATGAATGAATCCAGTCCCTGCTCTTAAAGAACTCAGAGTTCATTCAGAGACAATGAAAGAAATAAGTATAATAGAAAATGATCAAGGCCATGAGAGATATTTAAAAGGTATTAATGGGAGCAGAATAGGAAGAGCTAGGGTGGCCTTCCTAAAGAAGAGCCATCTAATATAAGATTAAAATAATGATAAATCAGTTAGGCAAGCATCATTAGGCAGAGAAACGGGTCAAGAAAAAAATAGATATAAGAAAAAAATATGGTTGTTTATGTAGTTTGGTAATGTTATTAGGTAAAGCTCTAGCAGGAAAAGGTAGGAGATGAGGCTGAAAAAAATCATAAGAATATTTATATATCATAGTGTTAAAGGATTTGAAATTTACTCTTTCAAGTAATAAAGATCCTTGGTAAGATCCTATTTTTGGATACATCCCTCTAATTGCATTACAGAGGATAAATTTGGGAACAGGAAGGAAAAACAGAGGTGAAAAAAAATCTGTCAGGGAATGCTCTCTATGCAAAGAAACTCCTTAGCCAGTACGAGGGTACTGATAGTATTGATAAAGAAAAAAGGATAGATTCAAAAATTATTTAAGAGGTAAAGTCAGCAGAACTTGATAATTAATTGTGGGAGCTAAAGAATATGGAGAAAACAAGAAAGTCTAATAAGTTTTATTCTTTTTAGTTAATGCTCCACTGACAGAGAGAAAATATGATAAAATGGATAGGTTTTAAGAAGGGAAGAGTTTGATTTTTGACTTTTTGGGGTCAAAGTTTGGGGTGCTTGTGGGATACCCATATTATCAACAGGTAACTGGATATATACCAGATGCACTGGGGAGATAAATATCTGGGAGATGCAAGTGGCTTTAGAAATGGAGTCTCATATCTACCATAACAGAGGACAAGAGAAGACTGTATCAGTGAGAATAATACTAAGCTGAGGCTGGTGCATTGGGAAACAGTGTTTAATGGGCAGGATGAGAAGTATGTGAAGTAAAAACAAACAAAAGAAAAGCTCCAGATATGTAGGAAGAGAGCCAAAGGAATGCAGTGTTCTATTAATAACTGTCTATTGATGTTATTTTAATAACTAATAACTGTCAAGAGAATGAAAAGTTTCAAAAAATGAGTGTTCAGCAATAACAAATATAAATGGGTGTGATGGCTCACACCAGTAATGCCAGCACTCTGGGAGGCTGAGGTGAGAAGATTGCTTGAGCCCAGGAGTTCAAGATTGCTTGAGCAACATAGTGAGACCTCGCTTCTACAAAAAATATATTTAAAAATACATTAAAAAATAAAAAATATATTTAAAAATATATTAAAAAATAAAAATAGCAAATATAGTAGAAATGCCCACTGTATTCAACAATTCAGCAGTGTTACATGACTAGAATGATTTCAGATTTCAGTAGAGTCACAGTAGTTTTAGCCAGTAAGCTGTGCCATTTTCCATGTGCCAACACTGTACTATATATTTTACATACTATTGCTTCATAATATGATCCTTATGATGTGCCTGTGATACAAATACTATAACTCCTATCTTACTTACTAATGAAAAATCTGAGGGCTACTAAATCAACCTGGGTATGTATGAGTTCTCTGAGTTTCTTTATCTGTGAAATAGGGATAATAATATTATTGCATAGGATTGTTCTTGTGAGGATTCATAGTACTACTAATACATAATTTGCCAAATGTCACAAAGATGTAACAATCTATGTGATAACTATTTACTAAGTGGCACAACTGGGATTTGAATCTAACTATCTGATGACAGCTGGGGAGGGGTCTTGAAGTCAGGATATGGGTTTTGTGAAGATAGAGAAAATGGAAACACATAGCTATGCTAGACAGAAAGTCTTTCTCAAGATGATTTGAAAATTAAGAGGAGAGGAGACGGTTCACTTTCCCCAGCAGCACTCAGCACCCAGATGAACAAACAGAAAACGTGGACTCTAGCACCTTCTGCATTAGGATTTGATTCTGTGAATGTGATAGGTTAGTGACAGAAGGAATCTAAAGGCCAGTAAAAGAGTAGTCCAAGTAGTTGAGCATGAGTCCACAAAGTAGTCCAAGTAGTTGAGCATGAGTCTGTAAAGAAGTAGAAGCCAAAGAAGAAATAATATAATGGAGGACCAAGTAGAAAGATCAATGGAATTCAGTAAGAATAAATATCAGGACAGTATGAGGAAGGAAATGACAGAAGGGGTTATCGTAAGGAAATGGAACATCTTAGATCAAGGGCACCCCGATCACCTTTATATTCAAGGGAACGTTGAATAATGAGATCATTCCAATTCAAAGGAAAGTCAATTGGCAAAAAAGCAAAGAAGGGACATAGAGCACAAGAATCATTCAAGACAGAGAAGGGTAAAATAATGAAAAATAAACTCACTAAAGGAAAATACAGGCTGAGTATTCCTTATTCTTAGTGCTTGGGACCAGAAGTGTTTTGGATTTCAAATATTTTCAAATTTGGTGGTATTTACATATACACAAGAAGATATCTTGGAGATAGGACCAAGTCTAAGCACAAAATTCATTTATGTTTCAAGTTTACCATATACTCATAGCCTGAAGGTAATTTTATACAATATTTAAAAATAATTGCATGCGGAGAAGCAAGATGGCCACTGCACAGATGGATCCCTGAGATTCTCCGAACGTGAGTTTCCCAAAAAGACTATTACTTTTCTTCCTGCACCCCCCCCCGCCCACCTTCAGCTGCACTGGTACGAGGCTTGGGGACTTTTGGTCCCACATGGGGCCAGACATTGCCTCCGGATGGCAGAATCACTATATGTGATTCCGGCCAGCTGGGGAATTCCAAATCCCAGATCCCAGCTCCATCCCCCGACGGGACCAGCACCCAGCGCAAAGCTGCCGGTCACGCAGGGAGGCTCTGAGCGCCCACCCCTTAGAGATACCGGTCCCATTTCTGGCTAAAGTGCCCTGGGAAGGACCCAGAGCCACCACCTGCCCTCTGGAGCTCTGGAGACCGGAAGCCCCAGGCCCACCCTGGCTGAGGCACTCAGCGTGCGCGACCACAAGCCTGTGCAAGGGGGCAG
>NW_007233439.1:0-7157 GCF_000164805.1 Carlito syrichta | reverse complement strand
CCCTCCGGGCACGCCGCGCCCTCGTCCCGGTCTTGGTCGGTCACGCTCCCGACGCCGCCTCCGCGCCGCCCGGGAAGACCCAGGCCCGGAGCTCTGGGAGACCGCGGGCTGGAGGGAGGACCTGGGGCCGGGCTGCGGACCAGGGAGGCCTTCCCGGAGGAGGCGGCATCTAAGGCGAGCGATCAGAGCGCGGCGTGGAGAACACACCAGAGGCTCGCGGCTTCTCGGAACTGGGAGTTCAGCAGAGGCAGGGCAGCCAGAGGGCAGGACTGGGCCAGGGCGGGATTCAAACTCCTAGGCCCACGGAGGGAATAACGGAACGGACCACCGGGCTGTGGAGTGGGTGCCCCTCCCCAGGGGCTCAGGAATGTTCCGAAGCTCTGACCCCCACGCGCAGGCAGGAAAGGCCAGGATCTGCAGCCCAGCACCCGGCCTTGCCCCTGCTTTCCTGCCTCTGGCATACCCCCCACCCTCACCCCCTTCCTCCCACCTTCCCATCCCCCCATTAGCAGTCCTAGAAGGGCACAGGCTGTTACCCATAGACTGACAGCCTCGTGCCATCTAAGAGGAAACCCTCTTGCCCCTTGATTCGGACCTCTTGGGACCCCTCAAGTCGTGAGAGGGTGCCATTGGCATCTTGGCCTCCCACCCAGACCAAGTATCTAGCCTGCTCTTCTAGGGAGCCCCTCACCACACCACAGTGGACGCCACGCCTCTGGGGCCACTTGGGGCTGCCCGGCGTAGCACTGTGCTTCCCAAGCCTTGGGGAAGCATCCATGGCTAGACAGCCCCAAGTCTGTAGGATGGTGGGCACCTGACCAGATCCCAGCCCACTGCAGTGAAAGCAGCTGCTTGGTGCTTGCTTGGGCTGGGCAGGGCTGCCTGGTTCCTGCACCTGCCTAAACTGTCCTCATGCCCCTAGTCCCTGAGGAGCTTTCATCGGGCCCAGACAAAAGTAAAAGTTTGTGGAGAATAACAATGTGCAGGGCTGGGGAAGAGGAGCCGGGTCACCACACCCTAGTCCCTGCAGCTTCTGGGGAGGTCAGGGTCTCCGTGCCCCCAGTGAGCCCTCCATGGACAGGCCAGCTCCCCACCCCGGCGACCTTGCTTATAAATGGGCCACCAACAGTGGGAGGCTGGCACTGGGCGGCAGTAATCAAGTGTGGCATTTCTAAGGCAAATAGTTTCACCCCGAGACACAGGCGATTCAGCCACCGAGAGCCATGCTGCACCCCACTGGCCTGTGGCCCCAATCTCCCCTTCATCAGCCCGGCTCACCCATGGTCACCTGCACCAGTGTCTCTGCCCCAGAGTCCACCCACCCCTGCCTGCCCTGAGTACCTCCCCTTGCCCCACCACTAGCTCTGGGGCAGGTGAGAGGTTGGGAGCCTAGTGCAAAGTGTTTTGTGCGCCTGGTGGCAGTTTGTAGGTGCCTGGTTTGCCAAAGTTACCAGGAAGAGTGGGTGAGCCAGGACCGAACTAGAGAGCCAGATGCCAGGGTGACCATCTATGGAAGGGTGTAAATGCTTTGGGGACCTCTTTCCCTCAGGGAGCCTCTGGGTTCAGGCACTGCTGGGCTGGCGTGGCCGGCTCTGGTTTCCCAGACCTTGGCTCCACTGACCTAGGCTGTCTGCTTGCTCCGAAGGCTGGCCTCATCATTCTGAACCCAGGGCACCACCCTGGCATGGGTCAGGGGGCAGCTTGGGGCTAAAGGCGGCTGTGGCTTCACGTGGCTGAAGCATGTCCGTCGTCATCCCCCCCCCCCCCCCCCGCTCCCAGGCAGGAAATAACCCCATCAGCTGGGACTGGGGCCCGAGACAGATTCCAAAGCTCTTGGCGGGTGTTTCTGCACATCTGGAGCTGAGTTCTCTCTCCAGGGGCCCAAGAGATCCTTGTGCGAGGCTGCAGCTGTCGGCGGGCCTGTCTTCTCCAAGCAGCAGGACAGATGTTTGGGCTTCGGGGTGAGCCTGAGTCAGGAAAATTCTCCCAGTTCCCACTTACAGATGTGTTTGCTGGAGCGCCCTTCCTTAGCCATGGATGTGGGGTGGGGTCCTGGCCCCTGCTGCAGCTCTGGCTGCCAGTTGTCCCTTGAGGTTGCTGGACCCAGTGTGCGCACATATAAGCCTGGATATACACACTCCCTCATACCACACACATGCTCGCAGATATGCAGTGACACACACACACACACAGACATGTCAAACACACGTACGCACAGCTTCACAGCAGCAGCACTGACACACATGCAGCTCCCCAGACCCCCACCCCATAAGCCCGATCAACCCCTGCCTGTGTGGCCATGGGAGTTTCTATGTCAGGCACAGGGTCCTGGGCATCAGCTCCGGGAGCTCCACCCTAGCCCAACCTCTTCTTGCCAGACACTTCTTGCTAGGCAGCATCTAGCAAGAAGAGGTTGGGCCAGGGTGGAGCTCCTGGAGGCGGGCTGAGCGTGTCCGCTGGCCATGCCACGCCATGCCAGGTTCAGATCTTCCCAAACATCACCTCCCTGAGTCCTCACGGGCACAGATAGCAGCCCCGTCCTAGGGGTGGGAAAGCCACGCAGGCTCAGCTGGCATCCTGCACAAACCAGGCAGTGGGGACGCAGGGTGCTGGGACTCTCAGCAAGTGATCCAAGTCCACGCCCTCCCAGGGTCCAGGTTGCCTCTGAGGCCCAGGGAACAGGGTGGGGCTTCAGGGCCAGGACTTGGAACCAGGCCCCACAGGAAACGGACACGCCTGTCACAAGTCATCAGCCAGATGTAAATCGATGCTATGCCCAAGGTCCCGGGGTACCCTTAGGGAGTGGTGCCTGGAGGGGCAGGTAGGGCCGAGGCCACACACAGGAGCTCCCGCAGCCCATGCCCAGCGGGAAGGCAGCCCCCCAAGACAAATGACCACCCAGAGCTCATGGGTCCAGCCACACAACAGCTTTATTGGTGGTGCTGGATTCTTGACACACCTTACAGTGTGCTCAAAGCACTTCCTAGGCTTTGCACGGAATGCCTCCAGCGTCTAGGGCAACACTGTGTAGCATTTACACTGGAATGATATAAATAAAGCTTTGGTGTGTAGGGTTCCAGGAGAGAGTACAGGTTAACACTGCGATACGAATACTTCACACAACACCAGCTCTCAATGTGAATCGGGTTTTTGGCCGAGGGGGAGCTTCTACGTGACTGGACACTGGTCCGGGGCCGTGGCTGCTGGAGGCCCAGCGGCGGAGGCGGCATCTAGGGCTGAGGCTCTGCCTGGCCCTGTCGCTTCGCCTTCATCTGCAGGTATCGGCCTTTGCCTTCCTCAAAGCGCTTCTTCTCATCCTCGGTCTCGGGCTGTGGACCACACAGACAGGCAGGTTAGGGAGCTGCAGAACCAGAGACCAGGCTGTGCCCTCACAGAGCCAGCTGCCTCTTCCCATGGATCTGCCCCACCCCAGGAGGGTGCAGAGGACCCCGCTCTGCTCTGCTGGCCACCTGGGACTGCCTGGTGCCATGCACGGGCCTTGAGTGCCATCCTCCTGATGGGCCCGTCTGCTGGGCCACGTGTGCTTGGCGAGGTGCTTCGAGGGGCCTGGAGTGGCAGATGCCCGATGAGGAGACATGGAGGGATGGTGGGCTTGGAAGCAGTAAGCGGGACCGCTGAGCCCGTGGACACCCGCACGTCACCTTTCACGATGGTTGGAACTACAAGCCCTGTGTCTCTTTGGCAGTGAACTTTAGCTGAAAACGCACTTGGAAATAAGATGCAGGAGGGCAGGCCGAGTGTGGAAGAGAGGACTGAAAGGGGAACCTGCCACATGTGCTCTATCCAGGGAGCACTAACTGCTCATGGTCTTTGTCTCCGAGCGAAGTATGGGGACACTGTGCTAGCTGTGAGCCTGAGAAGGCCTCTATCCTGCACCAGGAGTAACAGTGCCTGCTTTGTGGGGAAGGAGCCGGTCACCACACCCTGGACCCGGCAGATACTCAGGAAGCAGCACTTTGGATCCGAGGCAACCCTGCTAATGGCCGCGTAAGAAGCTGGGTCCCCATGCCAGGCAGCGGGGCCAGCTGGCCAGCTGGGATGGTCCTGGTTCATGCCTGTTGGCCTGTTGGGATTATGAATGCCCCTCTTCTCTTTTTATTGAGTCAGGATCTCACTCTCTCAGCAAGGCTAAAGTGCAGTGGCACGATCACGGCTCACCGCAGCCTCGACCTCCCACGCTCAAGCGATCCTTCCGCCCCAGTCTCCAAGTAGCTGGGGCTACAGGCACGCATCACCACGCTGGGCTAATGTTTTTATTTTTTGTAGAGATGGAGTCTTGCTACGTTGCCGCAGGCTAGTCTCAAACTCCTGGGCTCAAGCAGTCCTCCCGCTTCAGCCTCCCAAAGTGCTGGGTTTATAGGTGTGAGCCGCTGTGTCTGGCTGCCACCCCCACCCCTCTGACTCTCAGGAGTGGCCTGGTTTGGCCATCCCAAGAGCATTAGGTGGTGGTGACTTCGGAGGCCTTATCTGTCCTACTGCAAAGTTCTGCCTGCTCCCATTGCACTTGAATTCACCTGCCGGGAATTCAAGTGCAATGAGCTGTGCTAATTCCCCTGGGACAACCTTCCGTTGCAACACTTTGAGGCATCCGAAAGCCAAAGAAATGGGGCGGCTGCCCTTCATCCACAATGACACCAAACTCCAGCAGCTATTTTTAGGCCTAAGTGTTTTATAGACAAATGGTATATTGGCAGAAGAGAGAACAGCCAGCCAGAGGATGTAATGTCAACTTCCATCCAGTACTTCCTCCCCCTCAGCTTTCTCCAAAGTTGTTCTCGAAATGTCACCAGGTGTAAACTGGCAAACCTCACCGGCCTGGAGCCAATGGAACCTTCGGGTATTTAAAGAATAGGCTGGTGCTCCTTGCAGTGGTCTGGTACCCATTTGAAGAGTCTTCCGTGTACACAGGAAACCTGGTAACTTTTCCAGGACCCTTTATTGAAGTCCCTCCTGCTGTTCTGGTTTGATCTCTGGCTGACTTATTTAAAACTAAAATGTGAGGCTATGCAATTTGACCTGGAATAGCGCAGGAAAAGTGAAACGTTCTTTCTCAGTTTTAGCAGCAATTCTCAGGGGGCACGACCCCTAGGCTTCCTGGGGTTGACAAGGTCTCATGAAGACATGGCCACACCCTGCAGGGCAAGGCTGAGGCTTCTGTACACACCCCGGCAGAATGTGCTAGCTCAGGGTTTCTCAAACTTTCATGTGCAAGTGAACCCTCTGGAGATCTCGTATATGCAGTCTGACCCAGTGGGTCTGGAGTCGGGGCCGAGACTGGTTTCTAACAAGCTCCCAGGTGACATGACGCTGCTGGCCCACAGACCACACTGTGTAGCAGGGCCCTGCCCCTTCTCTGTCTACTCCTGCCCCAAACAGGGAACATCTGAAGTGCCAGAAACACAAGGGTAGGGCCACCAGGCTAGGACGGCAGAGGCCACTTCCTTCCTCTCCCGGTGGAACTGCTTGGTGTGGTGGAGGAAAACCTGCCTCATCCATAGCCCGGCTTCCTGGCTACCTCCAAGGGGACCCTACGAGCCCTGGGCAGTGGGTGTGAGGTCCAGGCCCCGGGTCAGGGCCTGGTGGGGCTGGCACTGGGTTTTGCTGGCTTTGCAGCAGCTGTGACAGCCCTGGGTGACGCCATGGGGTGAGGAACAGAGGGGAGGGGCAGGCTGGGCCATACCAGGGTGCCTTCTGGCCTGAAAGCCTGGCTCTTGGGTCCTCCCTCTAGCTGGTAGGTACGTGTCCCCAGGGAGAGGAAAGAAAGCAAGATGCTTGGGAAGAGAAGGAGTCCTCAAAAGCGAGTGAGCTCAGCCCCGAAAGGGCTGCAGCACCAGAGGGGATGCCACCTGGGCCCAGTGCCTGAAGTAGGAGACTTTCTGGGAACCTACAGATGTGGGAGACGTGAGGAGCTTGGTCCCCACATGCCTGAGTCATCAGCCACATGCTCTCAGGGCCCAGAGGATCAGGAGGCGGCCTGGGGAGAGGTGGCAAATGGCTCTGAGGAGCTGACGCCACAGCTCAGAAGCCATCACCCTGGGCGCCCTGAAGGGCCGGCAGGAATGGCCCATCTGAGGTCAGGACCCTGGGGAGGGCCCGAGGAAGGGCTGCTGGGCTCGAGGTGCTGTCTACCTGCAGACCCCGCTGGGCAAGCCGCCCACATGGGTGATGAGGCTCTCTCCCCTGACTACTGTCATTACCGCCCCCTGATGTCACCCTTCCAACTGCAGCCCTGTAGCAGGAATGGGGGTCTCAGTGGCCCCCCAGGCCTACCTGGCCTCTATTTCTCCAACTCCAATGGGAAATGAAACCTTGATGATCTGTGGAACCTCTGGGACCCACACCCTAAATAGCCTCTTACAAGGAACAACGCACACTGCAATCAAGATTATGAAACTCACAAAGTAAAATAAGTTGGTTTAACTTTGTTTAACTCAGGCTTTCCCACACTGAGTTGGCCAGGGATCCCTTTCCTAAGGAATCCTGCCACCATCCTGGGATTGGCTGAATGGCAATTGGAGCCCATGTTCCCCTGCCATCAGCCTGCCACACGTGTCATCACAGATGGCCTGACAACCCTGGGAGACATCCGGACAGAACCAGTGTCCAAGCCCACCCAGACTCTGGAATGGGGTGCTCTGCGCAGAGGCCAGCAGAGTGGGCTCAGTGAAGGCTTGCCTGCCTCAGGACCCGGCCCTACCTGCCCTTCCTGATGTGGCCTCTTTGTTCTGCCCTGAAACCAGCCTGGCCTCTGGGACCAGGGTGGGAGGGCGGTTGGCCTGACGTGATTCCTGGTGTCCTGTGAATTTCCCCCACAATTCACCTTGTGCCTCTTCTGTAAAATGGGCCAATATCCACCTCAGGGGGTTGTCGCGAGGACCAAGTTCCTCTCAGCAGTCCAAGTTCAACAGCAGGCATTAATAAACAAATGGTGAAAGAAGCCAGGCACAGGGGACACCTATTGTTCATGCGTGAAATGCCCAGAAGAGGCAAATCCAGAGACAGAAAGTGGATTGCCAGGGGCTGGGGGCATGGCGGGGTTTGGGGGCATGGCGGGGTTTGGGAGACCAGTGACCGCTAAGGGGTGCAGTGATTTTTGGGGGCGATAAACTGTCCTGAAACGGACTGTGGTGATGGAT
>NW_007233438.1:0-32823 GCF_000164805.1 Carlito syrichta | reverse complement strand
GGTATATTCCCAGAAGAGGTATTGCTGGATCATATGGAAGGTCAATTTTTAGGTCTTTTAGGAATCTCCAGACTGTTTTCCATAGAGACTGTACTAGCCTACACTCCCACCAACAGTGCAGATGCTCCACACCTGAGCCCAGCATCTGTTGCTTTTTTTATTTACTCACCTTCATGTAGCCCATTTGTCTAGCTAATCCTGATTTGTACCTCACATGTCTATAAAAAATAAAATAAAATAAAGAGCACTGCAAACTATTTTATAGAATGTGAAAAATGTAAATTAGAGAATTTTATGAAAACCATGAATGCAGTATGTGAACTATATCATTAAGAAATATTGAATATGTAAAGTGTATTGACGTAATTCACAAAATTATAATTGAATCATAAGGACTTTAATGTAAGCTGCCAGGTCAATGAATATCTATTGGTAGTCAGTGCTTCATTAGATAATGTTATAGGAAAGTAATTATTTGTAGAAAGAAAATAATAAATTTTCATAGTGCCTAAATGAATTGTTTGTTTAAATGACTTTGTCCACACTCCAACTAGTTGCACGTATGTCCTATCACTAAACATTTATGGGATATTTTACCTAGATCACCTGCAAATAGGGAATCCACAATTTATATCTTGTACCTAAATACTATATTCTCAATTCTAAAGAAACAAATTGCATAGCTATAATAAATGGCTGCATGTCTGGGTAATCCACTCAGAGTCTGATTCAGTAACACTAAGATGGACCCCAGAAATCTGCACTTCAATAAGTATCTCATGCAAGTCTGACTCCACTACTCTGCAGAGACTTCTGTGAGTAAAATCTCTGCAGTCAGTACTAAATTCTACCAAACTTACTTTACTATTTAAAAAAAAAAACTTTAGCCTATAGTCTATATCTTCCCTATGAAACTCTATTTTAATGAAATGATTATCAACTCTTACCAGAACTTCTGCATGCAGATTTTCCTCATGATATTCTAGATCGAAACCTAATAATCACCTTTAAGATAGACAAATCTTTTTTTTATTATAAAGATGTGGGGTGCAATGCAGGGTTAGATATGCAAACATTGATTATGCAGGTACCCTTGTTGATGAGGTGTGCTCTTCCTCCCCTAGCAGATTCCCTCAACTGTCAATTTCACCCCCCTCCCCTGAGAGTGTCCCATTACTGCTAATTCCTTTCTTATAGAATTATAATTGTTCAAGGTCTGCTTATGAGTGAGAACATATGACACCCTGTTCTTTGTTTCTGTGATAGATCACTGACTTTGATCAACTCTAAATCTATCCAAGTTGCTGCGAAGTACATGTTTGTCCTTTTTTATGGCTGTATAATATTCCATTGTGTATATGTACCACATTTTTTTTATCCAGTCCAGCTTCAATGGGCAATAGGGTTGGTTCCATGTTTTTGCTATTGTGAATAGAGCTGCAACAAACATATGTATGCAGGTATCTTTTTAATAGAATAATTTGAGTTCCTCCAGATACATTCCCAATAGAGGAATTGCTGGGTCATATGGAAGGTCAATTTCTAGTTCTTTCAGAAATCACCACACTATTTTCCAAAGAGGTTGCACTAGTATGCATTCCCAGCAGCAGTGTGGAAGCATTCCCTTTTCTGTGCATCCTCGCTAGCATTTGTTGTTGTGTGTTTTATTAATGATGGCCATTATTACAGGGGTTAGGTGGTATCTCAATGAGGTTTTGATTTGCATTTCTCTGATGATGAGTGAGGCTGAGCCCTTTTTCATGTGTCTGTGGGCTGCCTGTATATCTCTTTTTCAGAAGTGTCTATCCATGTCTTTTGTCCACTTTTAAAGGGGATTTTTGTTTTTTTTCCTTTTGGCATGTTTGAGTTCCTTGTAGATCCTAGATGTTAGACCTTTGTCAGATATAGAGTTGGCAAATGTTTTTTTTCCCATTCTGTGGGCTGTCTCCCCTGCTCTCTTGATGGTTTCTTTTGCTTTGCAGAAACTCTTTAGTTTGATGAGGTCCCACTTGTCTATCTTATTTCTTAAGGTATGGGCATTTAGGGTTCTGAATAGGAATTGGTTCCCAGTTCCAATTACCATAAGGGTGTCTCCCATGTTTTCTAAGATTCTTATAGTGTGAGGTTTTACATTTAGGCCTTTGATTCCTTTGATTCATTTACTCTTAAAGAATCAGGCCCTGTCCATCTCACAAAGTTTCATATCCTCAGCATTGATCCCTTGCCTGGGACATAACAGATTTATTTGTTGAATTTTTGAATAAAACTATGTTATTACTTTTTAGTTAAAAACCACAAAATCTCAGAGACAATAGTATCAGTTCTATTCATTTATCAGAATTGCAAGGGACAATAAAAAGCTTTTGTGTTCACTTTTGAAGACAATGAAACTCAATGTAGATGAAGGGTAATTTTATCTTCTTGAGCTTAAAATAGAAGAAAATTTGGAATATGCAAGATATAGAGGAAAACCAATGATAACCCTCATTGGCAACAAACATTTCAAGTATTTATTTTCTCTTTGGAAAGGTAATTCTAACTTTACTGCAGTCATCATCTCCAGGCTTGTGATGTAGTTCTAAGTTTTGATATTTTATCATTAGACACACATGACATCACCCATTGCACAAAAATAAGGATATAATGTTTCAAATTTTCTTTTATTAGTTAACTGATTCTGATTACTTTATGTGTACTATATGAATACATTGTATTTCCATTCCTCAAGTACCTGCTATCAAGAAGTGGGGAGGGATGACAGATTTTCTCAGATTGTTCACATTGGTGAGTAGACACCTCTTTTTGAGGGGAAACCAGCATGTCGAAATATTTTATTTGGGAAAATCTTGGTCATTCTTGGCCTATGCAATGAAACCCTCAAATGCCTTCTCTCTTCATGACAATGTGGCCTCTTCTCTGTGCGTGTGTGTGTGTGTGTGTGTGTGTGTGTGTGTGTGTGTGTATCCAACCAAACACTTTAAATTTTCTGTTCTCTCTAATTTTCCAAAACATATTCATGCTGTCAGCAGTCTAATCCCCCTAATACTAAGATGCTAAAACATAGGAATCAGAGATCTGTGTCCTGCAGCAATTATTTCTGGTGCCAAAGTTTCATAGCCATCTCTCAAATATGATTTTCAAAATCTCTTTTTGCATCTCGTGGGTCTGCCATTATTTGAGTGTTTTTCGAGTGTTTATTTTATTTTTATCTGATTTTGACTACATTTTTCTGTTTTTATTCTCTTATGTATTTTAAAATTCATTTTCATAACAGATACAAACTTTATTTCTTGTATACATAGTTTGTAGAATTTAAGAAAATTTTCATCCAATATAATGTGTTTAACTATAAAAGTCAGCTAAAGCAAGGGTGAATTACCATTTTTTTCCATAAGATTAAAGACTCCAGAATGGAATTAAACACTAAATTAAAATTTCCCATATGTTTCTTATGTGAAAAATGCTAAAATTCAGCTTTCCTATTTCCAAATTTTAAAATTGGAAATGTCTTTGCCACTCTTAAAAAGGAAATTTGGGGCCAGTATACTGGGTGTGGAGTGTGTGTATGAAGTAATAAGAATAAAAGGCATGTCTTTACTGACAAAGAGGAACTGTAAGTTCTCCTTCAGGTATGTATAACAAGGATACAGCACATGGGTGAGGCTCCCCGATCCCTGTTTTTTACTATTCATGAGCTAAGAAGGATTTTCATATTTTTAATGATTGAAGCAAAAAGTATGATAACATTTCTGACACATAAAAACTACATAAAATTTAAATGTCATGGTCCATAAATTAAATTTTGCTGAAACCCAGCCACGCTCATTTGTTTATGTGTTTTCTGTGGACTGCTTTCACACTGCAATGGCAAATTTGAGTATTGTGGCAGATACAATATGGCCCCCAAGCCTAAAGTATTTATTATCTGGCACTTTGCAGAAAAAAAAAAAATTGGCTGGGTCTTCATCTGATGCATCCCTGAGCCTAAACTCACCTAGTTTTTTCCTATTTTCCCATAGTCATCATGATGTAGACAGCAATCTCTCCCTACTCTAGCTTAATCCTATATAAGCAAATAACCAAAGAAAGTGAAAATGTCACAATATTAACTGGAATATTTGTGATTAGTTTTTTTTAACATTCTGTGGAGAAAGGTGTATTCATTTAAATATTTATAAATTCATATTTTGCAGGATTTGAGTCATTTCAATATGTAGTTCATTTTATGGTTTAGAGTATAGTGTATTTTGGTGAATGCTTCATATGCACTTGAAAAGAATATGTATGCTGTATAAGTTAATTGAAATCAAGATATTTAACTGTCCTGTTCAGACCTTCTGTATCTTTACAGCTTTTCAGGATGCTGGGTCTATTGACTGCTGAGAGAAAAGTGCTGAATTCTACTATTATACTTTTAGATTTGTTGATTTTTTCTTTCAGTCATGTTACTGTATGCTTTTCATATTCTTACCACTTTTATTTTATTTTTAAATCACCTTTCCTGACTCCTAATTTTATGAAATATTGTTTTACCATTACATTTATATGTACATAGATAGATCTACTTGTCATCTATCATGCCTATATTATTTTCAAATGTATATACCATTTACACTAATTTTTACTAATATTCTTTTAGTAAAACGGTGTTAGATGTTTAGGACTGCCATAACAAAACACCACAAACTGGATGGGTTAACAACAGAAATTGATTGTCTCATAGTTCTAGGGATCAACATGTCAGCAGGGTTGGTAACTTCTGAGTGCTGTGAGGGAGAATCTATTTTTACGTCTCTCTCCTAGCATCTGGTAATTTGTTGGCGATGTTTATCATTCATTGCCTTGTAGACGTAGCTCGCTAATCTCTGACTTCTCTGTGCATGTTTATTGTTGTGTCCAAATGTACCCTTCTTATAAGGACACCAGTCATTTGGACTATGGACCACCATAACAACCTCATTTTAACCTGGTTTGTGTTGTTTGTATACTGTTTCCAAATAAGGTCAAAATTTGAGGTACTGGGGTTTAAGACTTGAACAAATCGTTATGAGGGAACACAGTTCAACCCTTAACAATAGTTATCCTAGTAGTTCTAGTTTATACAACACAACTGCTTTGCATATAAATTCTAACTTTAGTTGCTACTTTTTTATATTCTAATTAACACAAGGATGGTAAAACACATTAACTGCATTAAGTTAACTCTTGTCTTAAATGGCAATGTTTCCCTAATATTTAAAATTTCACAAGACATTATTACTTTATTTCATTTAGCTGTACCTATACGTACAGTTTTATTTTTCAAATTTCTTTGCACATATTCAAACTTTCACCTCAGATTATCTCCTGTTTTGCAAAACAACCTTTTTTTTCTAGACCATGTCTTGCTTGTCATGAATTCAGGAAATATCATTATTTCATGTTTAGTTTTTAAAATATTTTTTTCTGAATATAGAAATTCAGTTTGCAGTTATTTCCTTGTGACATTTTAAAGCTGTGCCATTATTGTATGACTTTCATTTATTTATATGAAAAGTTAGCTGCATTTCTTACTTTTCTACATTAACAGTTTATCTTCCTTCCCTTTTTTTTGAAGACTTTGTCTGCTTGTGAGATTTTAACTTCCAACATCTACCCCCAAAAAATCCTCAGTTAACATTATACTCAATGGTAAAAGACTGAAATATTTCCTACAAAGATCAGAACAAGACCGCAGAGTATACTTTCACCAAAACTTTTCCAAATTGTACTGGGTATTTCTTCCAGGGCAATTAGGAAATAAAATAGAAAAGTTAGGAATTGTGTTTGGAAAGAGATATTAAGCTATTTATATTGGCATATGACATAATCTTCTCTATAAGTAATTCAAAGAAACAAACATAGTGTACACACACACAAACACAAACTTAGCATAAATAGGCAAGTTTAGCAAGTTCACAGGATGCATGATCAATACAAAAAAATCAATAATATTTCTGTACATAGGGACTAAGCAACCCATAAGTGAAATTAAGTCTCTTTAACAACAGCATCAAAAATAATAAAAGACAAATAAAAATAATAAATTTAATTGGATCAGGTGTAGTGGCTCATGACTGTAATCCTAGTATTTTGGGAGGCTGAGGCAGAAGAATCATTTGAAATCAGGAACTTGAGACTAGTCTGGAAAACACAATGAAATCATGTTTCTTTAAAAAAAATTTTTTAAAAATAAGTTAGCTGGGCATGGTGGCACATACCAGTAATCCTTCCTACTTGGGAGACTGAGGCAGAAGGATTGCTTGAATTCAGAAACTTGAGGCTGTGGTGAGCTGTGATTGTGCCACTGCACTCTAGCCTGGGTGACAGAGTGAGATCCTATTGCTAAAACAAACAAAATAGATTTAACCAAAAGTAGTTTAAAGCTTATACAATGTAAATGACAAACTTGAAAACAGTTAAAGAAGACCTAAACAAATGGAATGATATCTCAGGTCCAAATAATATTCTTGAAAAACAATATTATTTAGATAGAGATAATCCCAAATTGATCTACAGTCTCAGTATAATACCTACTAAAATCCCAGCTGCCTTTTTTCCCCCAGACATTGACACACCTATTTGAACATTTTTGCAGATATTCAGGAGACACAGAATAGCTAAAAATAACCTCAATAGATCATCAAATTTGGAAGACTCACACTTCCTCATTTTAAAACTTCCTGCAAGATACAATAATCAAAACAATCTTTACTAGCATGAATGTGGATATATAGATTTAAGGAAAACTTGAAAGTTTAGAAATAAATCCTCACATTTCAAGTGATTTTTAATAGCAATGCCAAGACCATTCAACAGGGGATGCAACAATCTTTTCACAAATGATGCTGAGAAAACTCTATATCCACTTGAAAAAAATAAATTTGAATCCTACCTCATGCCATATACAATAATTAACAACAAAATGAATCATATACTTAATATAAGAGCTAAAACTAGAAAACCTTTAAAAGAAAACCTATGAGTATATCTTCATAAACTGGGACTAGGCAATAATTTCTTGCATATGACAACAAAATACAAATAAAGAAGAAAAGAAAAATATATGTAGAGGGTATCAAAAATATATACACATTGTATGAAATGAAAAAAATTTATTAAAATTAAAAGATGAATACAAGTCATGTTTGACTTCTGCAATTACAAGAGGTGCTCAAAGTGTTTACCATCAATGTACAGACACTTCTGATTATGGCAAACTAAAAGTAATACATAGTTAGCATCTCCTAAAATATAATATAATTTTTATATATATATTATAATCTAACATAATTTGTATTATAATATAATATAATTTTGTTGGCATTCCTGGTGTGTGTGTGTATGTATGTATGTGTGTGTGTGTGTGTGTGCATAATATATACACTATATATATAGTGTTTCAAAAGATACCATCAGATAAGTGAAAAGACAACACATAGAAAGGTTAAAGTATTTGTAAATTATATCTAAAAGGAATCATTAATTCCAAATACAATTAACTCATAACATAACAATAAAAAAAGAACTAACCCAATTAAAAATAGGGAAAAAGTTGGGAGAGACGTTTCTTTCAAAAAGATATACAAATGGCCAATAAGCACATCAAAATATGCTCAATATCATTAGTCGTTAGAGAAAATGCAATTCAAAACCATGATGACAAATCATTTTACATCCACTAGGATGATCACAATTAAAGAGAAAGACAATAATTGCTGGTAAATGTGGAGAATTGGGACTTAGCATACGCTGATGATGAAAGGTAAATGGTAAAATCACTTTGCCACACAGTTTGGCACTTCTTCAAAAATGTTAAATATAGTGTTCTAAAATAGTATGGCACTTTTATCCAAAGATATAAGCCCAAGAAAAATGAAAATGTTTATCTAGACTCAAATAAGTACATGAATGTTCATAGCCCCCCGAATTTTCATTGATTAGAGAATTCAAAAATATGGTAGATTCATACAAGGGAATGTTATTAAAGAACTTAAAACAATGAATGAAGTGATGACATATTCTACAACATTAATTAACCTTGTATTATGTTAATTATAAAAAAACCAGATACAAAATCCCAAATATTGTATGATTTCACTTAAATAAAATATCTAGGATAAGCGATTCCAGAGAGAAAAACAAACAAACAAATGTTCTCTCTCTTTTCTTGCCTCCTTCCCTTCTCTTCCATCCTTTTTATGAGGACACTAAACCATTTCATGAAGACTTTATTCTCATTACCCAATCTCCTCATAATGGCCTTACCCACCCCCAGGATCACTGTCTCGGGGGTTAAGATTTCAATTTATAAATTTAGAAAGGATCCAAACATTCAGATTATAACACCACGTAAGGGCATGTCTATGTCCAAGTCACTCTTCCTCTTAAATTGTGGCCCTGTTGAGGTTCACTTCACATAGAGAAGGGGTTTTCTCAGGCAATATTTTCAATATAGTACAGGCAGCAAAATTGCTCCCTTCCCTCTAGTTGTATGAGGCTTTTGATTTCTTAACCTTACAGGCAACTTTTTCCAGAATTGGCAAAAGTCCAAAGTGAACGGTGTGACTTAAACCTCTGGATATCTACCTTCTTACTTTGGCTTGTTGAAAAGTACTGTTACTTTTCTCCCGCTATGTTAAAAAAAAAAATAAAAACAATTGTATGACTTTTCTAGTTGTTCTAAGCAGGCAAGATGATCTAAAAGAAGCCATCCCCTATTTTTGAAAAATGGATATCCCTTATGGGAATGAGACTACCACAATGCCATTTTCACACAAATGGAATTATGCTACCTCGTGCAGTTTGCTTTCCTTGCACAACTTACCCTCTGAGTAGGTAGGTACTGATCCAAACTTTTATTTAATATCTGTATAATACTACATGTTGTACATGTATTACAGTATATTTAACTATATCCTTCTTGATAGATATTTCAGTGCCTTTTTTGACTTTGCTAATAGTCCTGAAATGGTCACTGAACATATACCTTATACATTAATGTGCATGTAGTGCTATGATATTGAGTCCAAAAAGAAAGGATGTGGGGGGAATTTGTACATGAGTTTTCAATTAGTTTTCTGTAATGAATTGTCTTCATACAGAGAAAAGTGTTCTTATAATTTTTCAGCTAGTCATTCTTCATGAAATTAGATTGGAAAATGTGATTCTTAGCAAGTACACTGTCGTGGTACCACAGAAAATTCTCAGTGTCTCTAGAAAGCACATCTAAAATTGGTAGAAGACATTGTATATGAGATGTAAGCAACTTTGATGATAGTTTAATGAATGGTATTGGTAAATATTTTGCATACATATTTAATTGATATTCCTAAAATGTTTTAAAAATATAAATGTATATACTTATAGCATTTTATTTTCAATTGCTTAAATTCTAATAGAAGGTATCAGAAAGCACAGTATAAAGTTTAGTTTCCTTGGATATTTCATTTTGGTACAAATAATTTAGCCAGTAGAAGACATGACTTTCAATTATGGCTACCTTTTTTTACAAGTATTAAAGGAGATATATTTAATGTAAAAAAAAGAAACATAAGAATGTATGGAATTTTATAAAAGCAAAATTTGACTTTGGGAAGAGAGCAAATTCATATACACTAATCTCCACCTAACTACAGTATCTAAAGTTATGCTAAACAAATTATTTCACACTCTATATTGTTCCTCAAACTTATACCTCTCTCTCTCTCTCTCTCTCTCTCTCTGATATTAGCAACACTTTTAAGAATCCTTCACAAAATTGCTACACTAAATAGTTGAAAAGACTTGCTTTGGTCCTGCCCATTTTGAGAAGATATTAAATGTAACATACTAACCTCTAGCTATAAAAAAAGGCGAGATATAATATTATTGCCTTGAATTGTATACAATAATATAGAAAAGAAAAAGCAAAGATCATTTTAGTGCAATCTTCTAAAAGTGGGACACTTTTTTCACCTGCAAAAACTATTTTTGTAATAAGATAATGATGTTGCTATAAAATAATTATAGGGACATTTTCCTAATATGAGTGACTCAATTTAGAGAACAGTTAAATGAGTCAATTACCAAAGAACCCCACTGTGAAGGGTTAGATTTTTATAGGTTTTAGAATATATACATACATGCATACACAGGGAGAGAATCAGTTGTATATTAGAAAAGCACAATATCCTTGAAAAAGAAAATGCACAGAGTTTTTCATCATACAAAAAAGGATAGTTGATTTCAAAATAAACTGGCATTTTTTGAAAGTAATATAATATAAATCACTTTCTTGGACTAAAATAAGTCTTATTAAGGTGGGAATTAAAGCGAAAGCATTGCCAAATGCTCCAGCAATGTTGACATCCTGTGATTCTAGGAGGTGATTTAAATTTCTAAGAATTTATTGCAATTTCTGTAAATGGTTCAGTTGAATGAACTGGAATTTGCCAATTAAAAAGCTCAGAAAAAGCCGGGCTCGGTGGTTCAGCCTGTAATCTCGCGCCTTTGGGAGGCTGAGACGAGTAGATTGCCTGAGCCCGCGGGTTCGAGACTCTCATGAGCAACTTGGTGAGACCTCATCTCCACAATAAATCAAAAATTAGCCAGGTGTGGTAGCGCACGCCTATAGTTCCAGCTACTTGGAAGCCTGAGGCGGAAGGATCACCAGAGCCCAGCAGGTCGAGGCTACCGTGGCTGGGAGCGGCCACTGCACTCCAGTCTGGGTGAGAGAGTGAGACTCTAACTCAAAAAAATAAAAAAATAAAAATAAAAGTTCAGAAAATTATTACCAAACTTATTGCTACAAGGTTACCAAAATGTCTAAATCAAAAATAGTTTAAATACTAAAAGTAGCCGATTTTATCTTATTTAATCATTATAAAAATCCTAGAAACCTGAAGAAGTGAAGTTACATTTTAATACGTGAGACAAATACTAAGGCAGAAAAATTGAATTATCACTAAGTAGCAGGGCAATAGAAGTCTATGAGACAATTAACATGAGAAATTAAAGACAAAAATATTCATAAATTTTCTCTTACTGCCTATTTGTAAAGTTATCCAACAGTCTTTGAATATCCTATAATGATAAGATAAATTAGAAATGAATTTTAAGACACAATGAGATTTATCAAATGATAAAAACTTCCACCAAATTTTTTCAATAATTTTATATTTTAAGTGACAAATCTCTCTTTTGTCTTTTAAAACTTTCAACTATGTTCTCTCCTCTGAGCAACTCCCACAGACAATGAATAATTTAGTCATAATTCCAATTAAAAACTGAACAGGAGTCCCACAGCTTGTGCGCGTTATAAGGTAGTGTCACTAATTATCTGCTACTTCAATTTGTGGTCTGAAAGAATTCTAGACAACTTCAGGAAATTATGTAAAGGATTAACAATCCAAATCATTTTCTCAAAAATAATATGGAGCTATTACTTATTTTATGGTTAGTGGATCTTATATACTTCCCAATTGCCCTTACAATTTATAACCTCTCTCTTCCCAGAAAAAATACATGAATAATAGTCAAGGACTATGAATAGTTAATCTATTAAAATCCTCACGGTATTCACACAATAAAATAATAATTCCTGTATAATGGCATATTTTTCTCTGAGGCTAAACTAGATACTGCCTAAACTACAGTCAAGATGGCCATGAATAATAACTCAAAAACAACTGATGTTGGAGAGAATGCTGGAAAAAGGGAATGCTTCTACACTGCCGGTGAGAGTGTAAATTAGTACAGCCACTTTGGAAAATAGTGTGGCAATTTCTAAAAAGATTTAGAAATTGACCTTTCATATAACCTAGCAATTCTCCTTCTTAGAATATATCCAGAAGAGCTCAAATCATTCTACACAAAAGATACCTGCGCACACATGTTTATTGCTGCACTACTCACAATAGCAAAAACACAACTAACGGTGATACCTAGCAAAAGTGGAGTGGATGAGAAAAATGTGGTAGATATACACAATGGAGTATTATACAGTCATAAAGAAGGA
Organism: Carlito syrichta; assembly: GCF_000164805.1. Lineage (NCBI taxonomy): Eukaryota > Metazoa > Chordata > Mammalia > Primates > Tarsiidae > Carlito > Carlito syrichta. Next base: position 20,807 of record NW_007233438.1, on the reverse strand, counting down.
CAGAGTTATGGACTTCACAGAAGCTTGGATGGATTTAGAGTCTATCATACTCAGAGATCTAGAACAGAAACAAAGAACTGTGTATTACAAGCTCTCACTCATAAGTGAAAATTTATTATGATACTACAAGAAAGAAATTGGCAGTATTAAGTCACTATCAGGAGAGGGAATGGCGGTGCATAACATTAATAAAGAGACTTGATCCTAAACCAGGTGAAGTGAGGACCTGCGGGAGGCTCAAACTTCATCCGTATAGAGACCACTTATGTACCTGACCCTTGTACCTCATATTTTTAAAATAAAATTTTAAAAGTCAATGCTTCTATTTCAACTATACATATCACAAAGTCTTATATGCTATTCCTAATTAGGGAGTTAGGCAAAAAAACACAAAACATTTCAAATATAAGATCCAAAATGCCAAATGTATCTTTGTGTAGATCTGGTAAAAGTTCAACACTGAAGTCTACTACTTGAGTTTTGTATGAGGCAGTTTCTGGCACTAAAAAGGAACTATTTGGTGTTTATGTGAAGACAGTTCACACACACACACACACACACACACAACTCTGTCACTCACCGTACAGGGAAACGCGGCTCACAGGATCATTTGTCCTTATTCATGCACATATTATTTATTCTACAGTAAAGTTAAAGCTGAAACATTCTATTAAATCAAGATAAAATATTTTTCTTTAAAAGGTTTCTTGAGATTCTGAAGTTTTGTACATGACTGGAAGTATTTATAAGAGATTGAGAAGAAAATTATTCAGTATAATTTTATGTACATTATTTTTAAAAAATTGTTTTAATTTACTTTTCCTTACACTTTCAAAAGGTATTAGATACCATAAATATTGTAAGTTGACAGCATTATGTCAATTTTAAAAGTATGTAGTAGTACCATATCAGAAAGATATATGATGATAGAAATTGGCCAAAACCCCAAAAGTTTAGTTTAACTTATTTTCATAAATCTTAGAAACAGAGAAAAAAGCAACTTGACTTTAAAGCAGAATCTTACCCTAATGTAAAGTCCCAATATTTATAGAATTTGTGCTTATTGTGACAATTTAGTTGACAATATACTTTGTATATTTTGTAGTTTTGTTTAATCATAAGGTTAATCATTCTATTAACTAGTAGAAGGCAAACTGAGTTACAGAAGATCATCTAGCTTCAGACTTTTAAAAATTAGAATGTTAATACTTTGGAAATCCTACTTGAAAGTTAGCTGTTATGGTAACTAGGCCCACACAAACAGCTTATAATATCTAAACTTATTATTCAAGTGAAATTTTGAGTTAAAAACACAGAAAAGCAGACATAGCTCGACAAGAATGGTAACTAATAAATCACAATTTGGAGGTTCCCAAAGCTTATACTGTTGACCATCTTGCTACCTGAAAAGCAAAAAATAAAGTAGAAGAATACATCTGCATTTTAATATTAGTTGTGTTTGGATTGTTAAATATGCATGATGTTTGTTTTTCTTAGGTGTAAAACATATTCCATGTTTCTATTAAAGCATTTGTTAATTTATATTCCTAACATGGCAATCAACTATTCCAGTAAAGAACAAAAAGGAGGATACAATTGAGCAGTATATGAGGATAAAAAATACATTTTTATTTTGCTAACAGTGATTTAATAAATTGAGTGCAGTCACAGCATTTTCAGAAAAATACATAGCTGATACTTTGGATTGATGAGGTTTGTCACTGCCCACCTTTTTAGTATGAAGACGAATTTTTTTGCTGTCATCTAAATGTTGTCTTTAATTTTGATCCTTATACACTTATTTTAAAATATTGGAGAACATATAGATGAAGTGAGAGTAATCATGGTATTCTATACTAAAACTATGCCATATAGTAATTATGGAGAATATTGTGATATTGAATTTAAATAAGAAGAGAATAACCTTGAGTTTTGTCATGAAAGTTTAGAAGATAAGCTATGTGCTATTATATGCATTATCAAAACATAAAAGAATACAATGTGCTCAAGAGATAAAATTTGTGTTACATTGTTTTAGATTGCAAGATAAGCCCTAAGGTTGGAAAAAAAGAAAATATGGGGAACTGTATCAGAAATATTACATTTAATTGAAATTCTCACTGTACAATGTGCAGCTTTCTCAGGATATTAGAGAGAAGTTAGATTGCCAAGACTCTGGTAAAGATTCATCATGTTGGCCTAACAAAACAGATAGCCTCACCCCATCTTAAATTTCTGTGATGCTGTAATAGTAATACACTTTGTTATAAAAATATTAAACTTCAGGGGTTTTTTTCGTGTCTTTGGTTCTTTAGGAACACACTTTCTAAAAAAGATGATGGTTTATAGATCTTTTTGTGCAGAACTGTAAAATATTTAGCAAGAGTGAATGAAACAGGGAGAACTTCTTGCTACTTCATTGTAAATCTACCAACCTCTTCAAAATAGAAATCAGAAGAACAGAATATAAATCAAAATAGAATAGGAGAGTCACCAAACCAAGTGTTATAAAAAATACTGCATATTATTGAACATCAATAATTCTTCTTTGACATCGAATATTGGTCGTCTTACATTCATTAAAATATATCCTTTGAAGTACAACTTTTATATGAAAACTTATTTCAAGCAGTCATTATAAAAAGAAGACAATGATGGAATTATATAACAAAATTTCATCTCCATGTGAGAATATAAATAATTCAGGTTACCTTTTTTATTTTATTAGGAAAATCATCAATAAATGTTACCTGTAGATTTAATATTGGCAAATCACATGAAATACAGCTTAATCTTTTATGATAAAAATGTATGTATACATATATATGATTATATTGTATGAAAAAATGTTTGTAGTACATTATTGAATTCATTACTCTGAAATTAAAGTAATAGTTGAGATTTACTTGAAATTCAGTTGCATTATAAGGCTAAATCTTAAATCCATATGCTATAATTACAGTGACAATATAGAAGATTTTAACTAAAATTGCACCCATACCCTAACTATACACTTGAGTAATTACAATGTATACAAAGCCCTTTTCTTAAGGATAGCATATGGACTCTGACTTCATAAAGACTGGATAATAATATGGGAAATAGGACACATACACCCACATGACACAAAATAATGAAAGCTGCAAAATAAAAAATGCTATAAAAGGGACACATTTTGGGTAATTTTAAGGCAAACTCCTCCCACCCCCCACAAAACTGACTGATGATAAATCTACATCTGTTTACACATATTATAATGACTGCTTTCTTAGGAAGAAAGACTATGAACGAAAACATAATTTTATATAAATCATACTCCACCATATATTTATTATATGCTATATACACAGCCTACGAAAGTTTCCATTGCCAATCATTGTCCATAAATATTATACTAAGCACAAGATAGATCATACGTTGATGGTGCTAGGAATAAAATTTTAAATATAGTTGTAATTTTTCTGTCCACCTTTGAAAATCAAATTGCCACCAGACTTTTAAAAACATTCTACAAATTCCAGCATTCTTTATGACTGGAATAGAGCCCCTGATTTGCTTAACCTAACCACTGACAGTTTACCACCATTTAAATGCAACGATGTGTTAGCACCTGCTGAAAAATGTTTATGAATAATACCAAAGGCAAAAGCTCTTAAAAGGTTTTATGAGATAATTTGATCTTCTGAAGTTCCATCTGATAATGAATTTTAAAAGCAGAGAAAAGAAGTAATTTTCTTATTATCAAACATTTTTTATTCTATGTTTTCTGTGCTTGACTGATACAATGTAATTGTTACAAATCATTGAAGCACGAAAGTGAGACACTAAATATAACAAGATGAGCACTGGAAATTTTCATAAGAAAATACATTGTATGAATTATTATAATAGATAACAATACATATCACATTTGGCTCATATAAGAACTAAATTAACAGAAGTTTTGGCAGAATTTAAAAAATTCAAACATTCGGTCACATCAAAACTAGGATTTGTTAAACTAGGGTTATTTTATTGTTCATGGATGTAAATACAAATAAACAACTTCTCTAAAGTTACTTTTTATGTAATGTAGTTTCATTCATTTGGCAAAATTCATCCTGAAGATGTCACAGCATGAAATGAAAAATATTTTAATGAAAAAATTTGTCTTATTTTTAGTAACAGTAGCATTGAGATATCTAGAATGGGTAATACAGTTAGAGAGGAAGAGAAAATGGTTTTACCCCACACAAAAATATTAAAGTCAAAAAGAAGAAGATATGTTTTAAGGTAAGATAATATTATTCATTGAATTTGGACATATTGGGTTTGAAGCATTGATAGAATATTCAACTGGATACAATTTTCAGGTTTCGGAAATGCAACTGTAAAGCAAGCACAGAAGATGTGCTTAGGCTGTCATAACTTTCAGACACTCTATAGGGCAAAATTAAAATAACAAGATAAGCAGGGATAATCAAGGTAAACAATAAAATAAGAGAAGAAGAGCAAGAAAATGTATTTGTGCAGAACATAGGGTTAGATTGTATGAGGAAGAAGAAGTAGAAAAGCTGCACTGAAATCAATGGAATTCCTTACTAAAAAAAAAAAAAAAAGGAAAGAAAGAATGAAAGAAGAAAATGAAGAAAAAGACTGAGAAGGGAACATTGTGAACAAAAATGACTAAGCAGTGAATCATTGCTAAGCCTCTCACTTTTTTTTTTCCCCAAATAAGGAACAAAGATGGATGAACAGGTTTCAGATCTTGAAGTGTAAGCCTGTATATAAAGGGGGAGATTTTGAGAAGAGGTCCTTAGCATGATCTGTGGATGATGAAATGACATCAATAATGGAGGATGACACTAAGTCAAAAGTTTTGTGTGATGAAACATTCTTATATAATAAAACAACAAACTTGAGTCACTCAGTGAACAGAAAAAAGCCATAAGTTCTGTATAACTTATTAACTTACACACAAGCCATGTGTGCTTGTTAGTTGTGATTGTTACTAAAATGGTCAACAATATTTTTTCCCACATCTTTATTGAGGCACAGTTGATTAGATGGAAGATAAAATTTGTGTTAACTAACCCAGATGAAAATAAGAAATTGACACAGAAATATGAAGATAGTTTAGTGCGGAGAACAAAGATTCACAATAAAACACTTATGTTTTTACTTTTGTATAATTATATAATTCAAATAATTATTTAAATATTAAATTTTATTGAAATAATGACTTCTTATATAATTATTACTTAAACTGAATGTCTTAATCGTCTATATCAAATCCAGTCTTTGTCTATATAAAATCCTGGGATTTATGTTTCGTTACTACTTTGTGCAAAAAATAAAACAATTTCAATGATCCAAATTTCAGTTTCTCATCTATAAATGAGAGTAATTTCTAATGCAAAAGTTTTAAGAATTAAACAGTATGAACTTTTGCAATTATTTTGTAAAATTTGAAACCTTGCCCAAATGAGGAGTAGTAACATTTTTGATTATTTGTTTTAAATTGTAATAAAATACTGATTATAAATAATTGCAACATGCAAATTTTAAAAACATTAAAATCCTTCTTAAGAACTAAGAGAATTAATCATTTTTAGGTATGTGTTTGTTATTTATTATTTTATATCATTATATATGTTTGTATTCTGCTATAAAAATTAATTCAAAAGGTACATGTACAGGTTTGCTACATAGCCCTATGATCATTTAAGCATTTTACAAGTTATAAAATATTCCTTTAAAAATTGTCTTAAAACCTTAAACATAATATTACATCTGTGAGTGCAACAACAAAGGGGCTTTGCAATTTCTTATTTAGTATTTACGATGTTCCAGATACAGTTTTAAAAATAAAACTGTGTTAAAAAATATGCACTGACAACAAATTTGTGCAATAAAATTCAATAGAAAAAAATAATTAACTAGCTATAAAGCAATCACATTTAAAATATTTTGATGTAAACTATAACATTGACCACACCGAATAATTTGCAATTATTTATTTATTTGCAATTTGGGCAATAAGTCTTGGCATCATACTTTCTGGAATAAAATGGGCATTATATGAATATTTTTCTAATGAGTTAGAAAGAAATTTTATTTCACTATTATTTTAATTTGATAAGTTAGTGATTATAATATTGATTGAATATTTTGCTATATTAAATATTCTTTACAGTGTGTATGCATGTTTAGCTCTATGGAATTATGCTATCTATATTCCTTTGTATCTACTTTTTGGATTAACTAGTTTGTAATCATAAACTTAGTACTGCATTCAGAGGTTACTTAAACCAGTTTACAATGAGTTATTTCAGATTAGCACCTTATGTATAAAATATGCATAGAGTAGTGTTATTTACTGATTAGATAATTATTTTGAAGTCCCTTTCATGAAGACTGATTTGTGAGTGAAAACATTTACCTATGTTACATGTTGCTATTCATTGTTAAAAAGCATTCCAGAGAGGTTTTAGTAAATTTATATCACCAAAAACAATGCATCAATGCATGAGACTTTTCTTCCTTAGATTATGTCCAGAATTAAGTTTGAGTTTGTCACTTCATTTCCATTTTTCCAATTTTTTTGAAGGGAAAAAAAGGGAAGACACTTAAAAAATTGAATACGATTATTTACTAGTAAGGTTTAAATTCGTTATATTTTTTCAGGTCAATTTAAAAACTTTTTTTTTTTTTTTCCTTGAGTTGGAGTCTCACTCGATCGCCCCGACTGGAGTGCAGTGGCTGCTCCCGGCCACCGCAGCCTCGACCTACTGGGCTCTGGCGATCCTTCCGCCTCAGCCTTCCAAGTAGCCGGAATTACAGGCATGCACTACCACGCCCGGCTGATTTTTTGATTTATTGTAGAGATGAGGTCTCGCTGCCCAGGCGGGTCTCGAACCCGCGGGCTCAGGCAATCCACTCACCTCAGCCTCCCAAAGGCGCGGGATTACAGGCTGAGCCACCAAGCCCGGCTTAATTTAAAAACTTTTAGAACTTTTGTTTTTATTCTGTGCCAGTTTTTAATAAATATAGTATTTTTGCTCAATGATTGCTAAAGTTCTGCATAGTATTAAATGAAAATATTTCTCCAAATATTTGAAGTTTAATATGTCTATAAAGTTGCACTTAGCATGTTTTTTCTTTTATGATTTTTGTATTTTCTTCTCATGTTTAGAATATGTTTTAATATACAATACCACAAAAACATACACTCAATCGTATTTTAAGTGCTAACCTCTGGTAATCTATTAGTCTCAATTTTGTTTATTGTTATTCTTTTTGTGGTAGCTACATGTCATAATTTTATATAGTGAATTATAACAGTCTTCTATTTTCTTCTCTTGCTTTTATACTTTATAAGGAATTTGATGTCTCAGACAACATAGTTATTTATGAGTATTCTATTGTTTTAATATTCCTTTGCATTATGTTTAATAAATAACAAGATTTTTATATAATTTATTCCTACATAAACAGGTATTATTGTTTATGCATTGTTTTCTTACTATAAGGTCATATGTCCTCATCCTTTGTTTGTTCCTTTCAACTGGTTGCAATACATTTGTATTTTGTTGGTTTTTTTTTTTTTTTTGCATTTGTCATCTTTCAAAAAGTCTCATTCAAGAATTTTAGTATTTGTAGAGTATAATACCCTAAATATATTACAAAACTACCATAATTTTCTTAACTACTCCTGATTATAATTTCAAATAAAATTACAGAATTAGTGTCAATTACCACAGAATTCTCTGAGAATGTTATTCGGAATTGTATCATGTTATAAAAAAAGTTTGTAAGTATATATCTTATAGAACTAAAATAATTATTTGTGGATATAGTATTTTTTCTACTAGATATTTTATTACATACTTTCTAAAATGTGTCCTCATTTAATCCAGTTATTATGTATTTCTTATTTTATATTTTTCCTTTTTATTGCATATGCCTTGAGACTGGAATAAAATGTACCCAGATATCGTAGTTTCTGACTGGCTAATATTTACTTCATTTTATGTTTGCATTTTTGATACTTGAGACAAGAGTACCATACAGATGGAGACACTAAGAAAGAAAGGAGAGATTTGGGGAAAAAAGTGTAGTTGGCACTTTTTACTGCAGCCACTGACTAAAATAAAATTTCTTAAAGAATGACTGCACTTTTACCTCCTTCTCCTCTGGCTACAAATATTTTAAAGGAAAGAACAATGAATCTATTACTGGAGCTCAAGCTATACTGTAGTTGATTCATGTCTCAATAGAATGAGAATTCCATAGGAATATAATTAAGATCATTTGATTAAAGTAAATCCTTAGACTCTTGATGCACTGGATAGACCCTAGTTTAGATTAGTTTAGTTTTGTTTAGGCATAACATGTTATGAATGACTTTTGTTTTGATATTTGCATTTTTTACTCTTATGTAAAACCACAAAAGAAAGAACAAGAACTATCAACAATGAATGACTTTTTTTAAAAAGTGATAAAATAAGGTCACATCAAACAGCATCATTTGTCTTTGCTTTAAGCTGGCACAACAGAATGTCACAGACTAGATCGTTTATAACAAACATAAATGTTTTGACTCATAGTTCTGGAGGTTGGGAAGTCCAAGGTGAAGGGGCCAGCATCTGGTTAGGGTCTTTTTGCTGCGTCATGGAGTGGCAGAAGGCAAAGAGAAGAGAGGGCAAAAGAGGCCAAACCTACTTCCACAATCATGATCATGATAAAGGCAGTAATTCATTTATGAAGGACAATCCCTCATGACCTAAACATCTTTAAAAGATCCTCCACTCAATACCATCAAAATGGCAGTTAAATTTCAGGAGGAGTTTGGAGGGGACAAAGAATCAAGTCATACCATATTTCAAACAAAAATGCAAACCTGAGAACAAATACATAAACCATTATAAAGATAAAGAGTTATAATTTAAATTTATAATTTTCAAATTGTAAATACAAGTAGATTCAAAAGTAAAATAATAGTATGTGTTTAAAATAAAATTAGAAAAGACAAAAGGAAATAATTCTTAATGTTGCTAAGAGGTTTGTCAATCAGTCTCTGGAGATAAATATGAGAAGAAAACTTCTAGAAAGCAATTTGGCTTTATAAATTAAAAACCTGAAATAAGTCTATGTACTTTGATTCATCAATAAAATCTTACAATTTCTAGAAAATCTATTATTTCAATATTATAAAAAGTTTAGACATATGTAAGAACACTAATGCCTGTCATATTATTTAAAATATAAAAAAATTCAATGTGAAAAATTAAGGAATATTCATTGGATAGATGCATAGCTACAGTGAAATAATTTACACTAGTACATAATAAAAGTAAATTTTAGGTAACTGGAAAATTAAATAAAGGAAGGCAAATTATATAAATGTAGCATCTCAATTGTTCATAATTTCAAATGTTATATAAGTATATTAATACAACATTTCATTCTTTTTATGAATAAAGAGGTATGTAGATCCACTAAATTATTAACAATTTCTAGATTTTCAGATTGTAACTTATAAATTACTTTAGTATACTTATTTTATATCCAAACATTTAAAAACAAGAATGTATCAAAATTATCTTTATTTAAAATAATTGAAATTATACTAATAGCTTTTACTCAGTTGCAACATTTATACTTAGGCCGAGTGCAGTGGCTTAAACCTATAATCCCAGCACTTTGGGAGACCACGGTGAAAGGGCTGCCTGTGTCCAGGGGTTCAAGACCAGCCTGGGCAACTTGGTGAGACCTCATTTCTACAATAAATCATAAAATTAGCTGGGCGTGGTGGCACATGCCTGTAGCTCCAGCTACTTGGAAGGCTGAGGTGTAAGGATCACCAAGGCCTAGCAAGTTGAGGCTGCGGTGGCCATGAGTGTGCCACTGCACTTCAGCCTGTGTGACAGAGTGAGACTCCAACTAAAAAAAAAAATTATACTCAACAATACCATGACTTATGAACCACTTGACTACAAATCTGCTATTATTTTGGAAATTCGAAATAATATAACAAAACATGAAATATCTATTAAATCTCCTCATTTGAAAACTATTAAGCACTTAATGCCCAGAAACATCGTCATCTATTTGGAGTTACCAATAATGATATAGCTATAGTAACTGACCTTGCCTTCATAATATTTGTGGCATAATAGAAAACTTTATAATTAGCCATAACTTTTTACTATTTTCTTTAGAATAATTCAATTTCATAAGGTTTCAGTCACTGGAAATTTTACTAGAAATTATATCAAGAAAGTAAGCATTATATCAAAGATTAGAAAGTTAAATACAGCAACTCTGTGACATCGTACCCCAAACCAAAGAGAAACTCTTTCAATACAACCTCTTGGCCTGTGATTTCTGCAAGTAGATTTCACACAGTGTTATCAGCCTCATATACTCAGAAATATCTATATTGGCTCTGAAATACTAGTTTCAGAATAGTATCCAATGTTAGAGAACTGAGCTGAAAGAAAGTTAGGAAACAACTACTCTATCAAACCTGTCCTACAAATTTAGAGATATAAATAAATGGAGTTTAATTGACTTGTTTCAGTCAAAAAATATTGGAACTATGGGTAGAATGAGCACCCAACAAAAGGTACCCTAATTATTTTCTTGACTGTTTCCAACATATATCCTACCTTACATTAATCTCAAAGAAGCCATGAAGATGGTGACTTGAGTACTGACTGTTATATTTCTACACTACAATTTAAGTTGTCTTTGTATCTTCTTAAGAAAATGGCACTATATTTTGGGTATAGTAAATCAAGGAAAAACAGTTGTCTGCAGCAATAGAGATTAGTGATGGCTAGTTCATCGCTACCTGTTTACTACTATCCATAGCATCTTCTGGGTTTTAATATGAGACCACATTAAAATTACATAGGAAATAAGAATTTTCAACTAAAATCAAGATTTTACCATATTTTTGATATCCACTCTGAACATTAGTATTCCATCCTTTGAAGATAGGTATATACTTTCTATATTCAAGTATTTTGTCAGAGTTAAGTTACTTTATTGCAAAGCACCTCACAAATTACTTCTCTTTATGTATTAATTTCCTGAAATTCTTGTACCAGAAACATAGGTATAATACTAGCTTGCTTTCTGATATTATAACTAGGTAATTAAATAAATCATGTCTTTGATATTAGCCACATGTTAACATCTCCTACATGTTAATTGGAGATATATCAGATAATTTAATATTAAATTTCTTCCTTAAATTCTTCAACAAAAATTGGAGTTAGGACAGTAATTTAATGTGCTTAAGGGACATTTTTGTGCTCCTGGCAACTTGTGAGACTAAAATATAGGAAAGACCACAATTTGTATGATGAATCACAATTCACTATTTCCCCTTGATACGGCATTTCTGGAGAAAAGTTTAGTTGCTCTTTAGGTATGCAGAGATCTGGAGCAATGTTAGTGGAGTAAGTTGGAGAATGGTGTATCTGAGTAGACTGGGTGGTTTTACACTGCTCCTAGGTGACTGACAGCTACATATTTGTAAAGCTCTTCACTTTGGGGACTGGTCTGTGCACCGTGACACAGACCAGGAGTGGCAGATTCAGAATGAAATGGCAACATAGAATGGTGGAGGTAAAGCTACTTTGGAAGTGAGGTCATAGAATTCATCAAGAACTATGGGTCATTTCAAATTAATGAACATAGCTATTTACTTTAAAATATGACATTTCATGGAAAGCATTTATGTCGTCTGAAAGATTCTACTTCGGTGTGTCCTGCTAGGTGAAGATGAAAAGTGTCATAGTGTCAGAGTACAGTATCACACCACAGTGGCAGTGTTAGCTGATACTGTTAAACTTTTATTGTTGTCACACTATTGCCCTTCTCGATTATATTGACTCCACCGGATATATTTCCTACCTAAATAAACAGGTTTTATTTACATGGGAAATACGTTGAGGCCAGTAAGCTCTCCCATTTTTAATATTTTTACAATGAGAAACTGCCCTACCAGACGTTATAATAGCATTTGCAGCTGTTGCCTTGAGGGTTGGGCGAACTCAAACAGGCTGTGAACACAGGCGTCATTTGAGGTTGTATGCTAAAGTTCAGACAGAAGCAGTCTGGCCACATTAAACTTTTACAGTCTTCAAAAAGTGTTACTTAAACATATTCTTTATACTTTAGAATTGTATCATATTTAGTCTAGGCATATACAACATTTATTCAGAAGTCAATTTACAAATAGATTTAATGTAATTCCTCAGGATAGTTTTTGGTGTTGCTATTTTAGGCAAAATTTAAGATCTTCATTCAAACAAGAGGGCCGGGTGCGGTGGCTCAGTCTGTAAACACCGCACCATGGAAGGCCGAGGCCAGAGGATTGCCTGAGCCCAGAGGTTCGCGACCAATCTGGGCAACTTGGTGAGACCTTGTCTCTACAATAAAACACAAAAACTAGCTGGGCGTGGTGTCATGCATCTGTAGTTCCAACTACTTGGAAGGCTGAGGTGTAAGGATTTCCTGAGCCTAGCAGGCCGAGGCTGCGATGGTCATGAGTGTGTCACCGCAATCCAGCCTGGGCAACAAGAGTGACACTCCAATTCAAAACAAACGAAACAAACAAACTAAATAAAACAAGAGAAGAAGCCACCAGAAATGTTCTGGTGGGTGAGTGAGTAATCAAAGAATAGAGGTTCCTGTAACAATTTCTAGATTTCTTCTTACAGTTTTTTTAATGTCAAGTATTAAAATAGCACACAAATTGTTTTCCAATATATTCTAGCCTCAATTGATTTTAGTAAGAAAAAACTCACGTCAACATGTCATTTTAAAGACATAAAATGGGAAAGAAAATAATAGTATAGCCAGAATGACAGGTATTTTTTGCCAGATTATGAATAATTCCTACTTTTTAATGTAGTTTTCAGTTCTCTCTTTGGGAGTGAGGGCTTATACAGTTGCTGTTTTGTGCTATGTATTTTATACAGTGTTGTCAGTTGACTAAGTTAAATAAATGCAACTGCTCATACTGTGAAGCCTAATATAAAAAATAATTTAGTTTCAAATAAAAAACAGACTCTCCTTAGTCAATTGAGAGAAATGTCTATGGAGAAAGATTTTTATTCAAACATGAGAAAAAAGATGGGTAATGATGGTTACCATTCACTCTAAAATTTAATGGAATGAGTGTATTCATAGTAAAATATTGCTAATTTTATTCTTCACAAATTAATTTTTCCTTGACATTCACTTAAATTTAAAGTAATTTGAAATTAATTATAACTACTTTATTTCTCCCAATTTCAGTGTCCTTTATATAACAATGACTTTTCTAAAGACAATAGAGTTTATTCCCTTCTTAATTGATGTCTTTTTGCATTAAATAATTTGATGTAAAATTATTTTTAAGACTTAAAAAAATATTTTTATTATTCTGAAAGGAATCCTAGTAAAAAGCTAATAAAGTATATACACCCATATCAATCTTACTGAAAACACTATGGATGGTATATCAAATATTTTTCTGGTTCTATAATTCACATTAATCAAACTATGGAAGTTTCATTCAGGTCTCTTTTTAACTGGAAGATAATTATATTAACTGGGAAAATATTAATTGAATGAGACTGTCAAAGCCTAAACGATAAAATTTAATGGAAATTAAAAATGGTACTTAGCCGGGCTCGGTGGCTCAGCCTGTAATCCCACGCCTTTGGGAGGCTGAGGTGAGTGGATTGCCTGAGCCCACGGGTTCGAGACCCGCCTGGGCAGCGAAACCTCATCTCTACAATAAATCAAAAAATCAGCCGGGCGTGGTAGCACATGCCTGTAATTCCATCTACTTGGAAGGCTGACGTGGAAGGATCGCCAGAGCCCAGCAGGTAGAGGCTGCGGTGGCTGGGAGCGGCCACTGCACTCCAGTCTGGGCGACAGAGTGAGAATCCAACTCAAAAAAAAAAAAAAAAAGAGATCCTTAATGTATGACATCCTTATGTATGTGAAAGTCACAATATTAGTATTAAAAGTGGTCTTATTGTCTTTAAAAAAACAAGTTTCTATTGTAAACAAACTACAAGGAGATTGTCTGTCCAAAGCATATGCTTAATTAGGACTCCCAGTATCATTAACATTGTTCAGGGAAAACATTTTATAACATGTCTCTGTGATAGTCAGAATAACCCAAAGATATTTATAACCCTCAAAATCTGTGAATATGAATACATATACATAGTAAAGGGGAGTTAAAGTTGCAGATGGAATTAATGTTCCAACCAGTTGACATTAAAATAGGGATATTTTCCTGAATTATCTGTTTGGTGTAGGTGTAGCCTCAAGGGTTTGTAATGTAATAGAGTAAGGCAGAGGGGAGGTCAGAGTGATGTAATGAGAAAACTCAATTCATTATTGGCGGCAAAAAGATGAGGAGAAGGGGCCATGAGTCAAGAAGAGGAGACGATTTCTAGGAACTGGAAAAGACAAGAAAACGAATTGATTCTTGGGAGCTCCAGAAAGAATGCCATCCGGCCAAAGTCATGAGCAACCCAGTGAAGTTCATTAGTGAATTCTAAGCAACAGAACTGAAAAACTGAAAAAAAAATTATGTTGTTTTAAGTCATCAAGTTTGTGTAATTTGTAACAACAACCATAGAGAATACGGTTTATATATCTTTCTCTATCTTAACGATGTAGTCAGTGAAATTTTTAAAAATGTATTTATAATACAAGCTCCCTGAAAAATTGCAAGCATTACAGATAGTGTATTTACAAAAGTGGCCAAAAGGCAATATAAAAAGTAATTTTTTTCTTAAGTATAAGTAATTTATTATATTTATTATAATAGTAATTTTTATAATTTATTACATATGTTATAAATTGGAGTTAAATATACCAGTTTATATAATTGTCACAATAAAAATATTCCTTATTTAAGATTGATTTGGCTTTTGCAAATCACACTATGATGCTGTTAATTATTTTGGAAAGGTGATTTCCTGATTTTTCAGGCAGACAGTTCATATTATGTGTCTGTCATTTGTCTCCAATTCTATCAAAAGAAATAAGAGCAGTCACAGCGTGCTTCTCTTTCCACGGAATATATTAATAATGTTCTCAGAATCAATGCTCTGAGCACTTCTAGGCAGTAGTAGCTTCATATTAGTAAAATATATTGCCCTATTAAAGAACAGAAAAGAATAAAATAAAGCAAAATCAGCACAAATAAAACTCATTAATTATGTCTTAGTGATTGGATCTTTTCTTTTATGTGAAGAAGTTTTGAAATGACAGGTGCATACACTAGAAATGACAAAGTACCTACTTATCCCTGGTTCTGCACCTTCCTGGATCACAGTTGGTTAGCTATCATTACTTAATATTTGTAAAGTGCTCTGAAGTTGAAATTACTCCCTAAGTGCTGAGTAGCATCATCATGCCTGAACAAACCTCATGGAGAAAAATATATGTTATTTTGTAAGCCTCATCCAAAGAAAGTGAATATTTGCCATCAAAGAAAACAAAACAGAAAACAAACAAATTTTTTAAAAGATAAAAAAAAAAAAAAAAGTCAAACCAAGGGCAGACTCATGTAGGGAGAGACAAAACCATGTCCTCCCTCAGTTCAGGCTATTCTGGCATAGAGAGCAGGCAGGTCAAGCTGTGGAAGGTCCCAAGGACAGGACACACCAAGATTTGGAGTAGCAGAGGCCATAGTTTCTGCAGCCAAGAGTAGGTACTGGCTATTGGTAAGTTGTGGACACTTGGGGCTTCCTTATAAAGACAGTTTTTTACATTTGTGGGTACAAGAGATGACTAACTATCATCCGAGGGACTTCCTGTTTTGATGGTTCATGTCTACTCAAGAGCAGCAGAGCAAATGACAGTGAATGTGACTCTGCATGTGATACCATGCATGAGTTATATTATAGGCAGATTGATTGCGGTACTGGTAACAACCTTGGCTAGATGATATTCCTTAATACTTTTCATTAAAGCAGTAATTTCGGGAAAAAAAGAAAGATGAGACCAGTATAATCATCTGTTCACAATGTACATGAGGGAGTGAACCAGAATATCGCAAGCACAGGAATGATAATAAGTCTAAAAGAGATGAGTTATAGTAATATACTAAACATAGTGGCCTCTATTGAATGGTCTGCATATGTTTACCAGGGACACATTATAACTTTTTTGAGTCCCTATCCTCTCTTTCTCTATCTCTATACCTGGGTATAAGACATAAAACATATATATACTACATGTGCATGCTTTAATATACAAATATTTATATAAAATATTTATATAAATATATGTATATTCCTGTATTTATAAATAAGATATATTTAACAGTATCCAGGCTATATTCATTATTTTATATTCAGCATTATTCTTGTACTCATTTTTCTTTGATTTTTAAAATAAATTAAAAGCAAAAAGTTTCATGGCTCATAAAATTATCATGATCTTTCGGCACTGTGCCTGCTGTATCTGATACATAGATTGTTTTCAGTGTTTATAACCACTTGCTAATGTCAACAGTTCTGATACATGCAGATGTCCTTAATTTTATATTTATAATAAATTAATGTTGGTAAGAATTAAAATTCAAAGTATGAATGGGCTCAGCATAAATTATTCATGTATATGCATTAAAGCACTTATATGTTTGTTAAAGTTTTCAAATCTGTTTCCCTCTTTTTATCCATAGTACTTTAAATATATTTGAACATGATAATGTGTATCTTCTAAAAATATTCCACAATCTGTATATATCATATCTCAACCAAGTGTTGGAAATGACCATATTGGTCAAGACAAGGCATGCATAACATGTAGGTATTGGATATTACACAAAATTCTAGAAACTTCCCCCATGTACTCAGTGGGTGGAAGAACTCGAGTGGAGAATGATAGTTAACATTCTGATTATGAAACATTTGCATTGAGGAAAATGACCTGAGAAAATAGAGCTAATTCCACTTCTGCCTCAGTAAAATTTCTCATTAATGTGAAATGCCATAGTAGTTAGGTAAACTAGAAGCTTCTACAATCTAGCTTACATTCTGAGATAATGAAGTATGTTAAGCAGTTTTCACTAGACTAAAAATATATATTTAAAATGACCTACAATTTGGGCTTTTAACAAAGTCAGCTTTACTTTATCTGCATTAGAATGGTTATGCAAGGTTCTGTTAAATTTATGTTTCAGTTTGACAAAATAATACCTACCTACCTGGAGAGCTATAAATGTGATAAGAATATTGAATATGTTAAATATTAGTTGCTTTATGAATATTGGTTTTGTTATGGCAAAACACACACACACACACACACACACACACACACACACAATGGAATGGGTATTTTAGACCAGTGTAACAGCCACTCCTACAAACAGATAAATTACTACTATTTGATTTTCAGCCTTTTACTGCCTTTTTCCCCAAAGGAACTTAGGAAAATATGCTGATATATCACCTGTATAAAATAGGAACAATTTATGTTCTTTCAACTGTGAACACCAATCACACATAGACATTTGCAAATTTACATGAGTTGAAAAACAATTTCAAGGCAATCAACTAAACCACAATAAAAGTTACACATGCATCACAGCATTGGGAGAGAGATAAAAACTGTGACTTGCCAAAAGAAAATCAGTTTGTACATAACTCTGACCGTTCAATTCCAGTACTCTGAGCAACAGAGAGGTAACTCTAGGCAAATGACCTGGAGATTGACATGCTAACTCCACCTTCTGTGGTGTGTGTATGTTTTCTGTGATGCAGAACTATAAAGAAAAGCTCTGACCATGTGGAAATAGGTCATTTATATGCTGTTTTGTGTCATCCTATAACTGTTAACTAGAAATAATTTGGCCTGTTTTTCAGTGGTTGATTTAAAGGTAATACATTTTACTCATGTGTATTTTTTTCAAATTTAAAAGACCTTTAAAATATCAATTGCTTTTGAAATCCAATCAGTGGTTATTCAGATGTTTAAGCTAAATTAGTCAATTTAAAGAAAGAAAAGATAAAAGACTAAATACTTTTAATTAGCCATGTCAACATACAATCAAGATCCTTTGGCGTTAGAAGTACAGTATGATTGAAGTGTTTCTATGATTAGTCTTTTGATTTTTAAACAAAAAGTATCCTTTATCAGGATTTTTTATTGTAGAATAAACACACACTGAATTAGAAAAAAACTTATAATGACATTTCCTAGGATTACACAAAAAAGCAACTATTTGTTTCCTAATAGTTATTTTTTTTCCTATTCTATGTAGGGAGTGTGTGTGTATGTGATGTGTGATACTCTTTTAAAATTTACCTTTCTAACAACTTTCTAACAAGAATTTTTACACATCAAATTTTATGCATATTTTGAAAGGATAACATAACCTTGGAAAACAGAAATAAAATTAAGAAATGCCCACTTAACAACTTTTACAAATAAAAGCTAAATTAAAATAAAAATAAATTTAAAAATATGAAATTTTTTTATTGGATGATGTAAAAATACTGAATTTATCCAAATTTGAGTTTTAGAAGTTCAAGCTCTTATTCTTTTATAAGTACTTAACAGTCAGCCATGGTCTAGATGTGGTTTCTCACTGCTAAAATTTGTTAATATTTAATTGTCAATGTAAAGATTTTGTGAGGTAGGATCTTTAAGAGGTGATTAGGTCTTAAAATGGATTAATGTCCTTCCCCAGAGAGACAGGATTAGTTCTTGCAAAAATAGATTAGTTCCCCCGAGAACAGGTTTTTTTCGTTGATGCATAATATTTGTGCATATTCGAGGTTCATGTGATATTTTTGTTACATTCATAGGATGTGTATGATCAAGCCAGGGCGTCAAGGATATTAATTACCTCATGTATCATTACTATGTGTTAGGTCACTTCCTCAATTCAAATCTTCTCTTCTGGCAATTTTGAAACATACCTATATGATTGTTAATTATAATTGCCTTACTCTGTATCGAACTTCGGATGAATGAAATCCTTTCATTTGCAGCAACATGGATGGAACACAGAGACACAAGCATCACATGTTCTCATTCAGACGCAGGCTCTGAAAGAATTGATCTCATGGAGGTAGAGTAGAATGACAGCTACTAGACGTGAGTGTGTGTGTGTATGTGTGTGTGTGTAAGGTGGTGAGAGTTTGGTTAATGGAGAGAGAGTTTTTACAAAGTGCCTCAGCCTTCTTTATCCCTCTCTTTTGCATGCTCTTGCCTGATCACTTCTTTTTCACTATGCTACAAAGCAGCAGGAGGCCCTCACCAGGGTAGTCCGCCTGATTCTAGACTTCCCAGCCTACAGAACTGTGAGCTAAATACATATATTTCCTTTATAACTTGCCCAGTACCAGGCATTGTCTTTTAGCCACAAAAGTGGACTGAGACACTATCATATGGGTAATATTCCATAGTAGATGATGTTCTAAAGCCTTGACAGATGAAATTAACCATCACAAGAGGTCAATGAGGGTGGTATTTATATTTTTATTCTCTTTTGCAGATGAGGAAGCTAAAATAAGAGATGTTAAACAAATGCTCAGGTTCATAGAGCTAGAAATTAATGAACTCAATATCTGTCCCTAGACAGTCTATTGTTTGAGTCCACATTTGTCATCAATTTCCTGGAATGTCTCTTCTTTTGCAATCCTGACAATAACTTATGAGAAAACTTGGCTAGTTTTCACACACTTACTTGTAAGAAGAACAGACATTATTGCATATTTTCAAAAAGATGGAATGAAAGCAAAGGACCAAGAATGGTACTTGCAATCCTGGGTTATAAGTGATGACGCAGACATTTTCCCACAAAAAATTGGAGCCTACTCTAAGTCAGGCACTATTTTAGGGTCTTAGGGCATATAAGAAATCAAGAACAAATCTCTCCCTTTATCTAGTTTATTTAGTACTAATTGGGAAGCGAGTTAAATAAACAGTATGACATGTAAAGAGATTACAATAGTGAAGAAAACAATAACAGTTGTCACTCTGATGTTAAAAAAAGCTGGAACTTTTCAAAGACTGAGTGCAAATGTGAACCCAACTTAACCACCAGTGAGCAGACCAGACTGAGATGAATGCAATATATGATATTTTGAACCCCCTAAAAAAGAAGTATTTTCGGAGACGGGGCAAGATGGCGACGGCATAGGTGAACTGGTGAGATTCTCTGAACGGATCAAGACTGCAAACTGCTGAATAGACAGACTGTAAAGCAGAGGGAAAAGTGAACAAAACCAGAAGACCCTCATAAGGAAGAACAGGTCATTGTAGAAGAGAAATAAAAACAACCCCACCTTCCCTCAAAAACAGAATTGAAGAGGGGGAGGGAAAGGGGTAAAGGGAGAAAAATCTACAGAAATGAAGAAAAACCAAAAGAAGAGTATGGGTCTCTCCCAGACGCCTGGGAGAGCAGACACTGAGAAAATTGACTTTGGAATACAAACAATGAAAAGTCCCCAGAATGAAGGGTCTCAAAATGCAAATGTAGATATCAAAACAATAATGGAGAGACTAAAAAGAATTGAGGAGACACAAGAAGAAACTAGGAAGGAGCTGATATCTGAGATAACAGTAATAAAGAATACTGTGAATGAAATAAATAACAAATTGATAAGCATGGAAAGCAGAATTACCCAAGCAGAAGTAAGAATCTCAGAGCTTGAGGACCAAAATATAGAAATAACCCAAACTCTTAAAAACACAGAAAATAAGCTAAAAAAGACAGAACAAAACCTTCAAGAGATGAGTGACTACCTCAAGAGGCCTAACCTAAGAATAATCGGACTCCGCTGAGG
>NW_007233437.1:0-70000 GCF_000164805.1 Carlito syrichta | reverse complement strand
CTGCACTCCAGTCTGGGCGACAGAGTGAGACTCCAACTCAAAAAAAAAAAGAAAAACCTTTACAACAGAAACTACAAAACACTACTTAAAAATAAAAAATGACACAAACAAATGGAAAAATAATCCATGCTCATGGATCAGAAGAATCATCATTTAGTTGTCCATCCTACTCAAGGCAATCTACAGATTTAATTCAATACCTATTAAATCACCAACATCATTCTTTTCAGACTGAGAAATGACAATACAGGTATTCAAATGGAAACATAAATGATCACAAATAGTCAAAACAATCCTCAGCAAAAAACAAAAACAAAGCAAGAAGTATCACACTACTATATTTTAAACACTATTATAAAGCGACAATAGTCAAAATAGCCTGGTATTTCTACAAGAACAGGCATATAGGGCCAATGGAACAGGATAGGGATTCCAGAAGTGAAATCTCAATTTCTCAACCAACTCATCTTCGATAAAGCCTTCACCATCAATCACTGGGGAAGGAAGAACTTATTCAGTAAATGGTGTTGGGAAAACTGACTTACCACATGCAGAAGATGAAAACAAGACCCCTACCTATCACCATACACCAAAATCAACTCTAAATGAATCAAATATCTAAACATAAAACCTCAAACTATAAGAACCTTAGAAAATGCAAGAGACACCATTATGGAAATTGGAACTGGCAACCAATTCCTGATCAAAACCCCAAGTGTCCATGCCATAAGAGATAAGATAGACAAGTGGGAACTCATCAAACTGACAAGCTTGTGCAAAGAAACCATCAAGAGAGCAGAGAGACAGCCCACAGAATGTGCAAAAATATTTGCCAATTGTATATCTGACAAAGGGCTAACATCTAGGATCTACAAGGTACTCAAACACCCTGGAAAAAAAAAAAAGCCCCATTACAAAGTGGGCAAAAGATATAAGTAGACACTTAAAAGAAGACATACAAACAGCCAAAAGATACATGAAAAAATGCTCAGCCTCATTAGTCATCAAAGAAATGCAAATTAAAACCTCAGTGAAATACCATCTAACTCCATTCAGGATGACCATCATCAATAACTCAAAAAACAACAGATGCTGGAGAGGATGTGGGGAAAAGGGAACACTTCTACACTGTTGGTAGAAATGTAAACTAGTACAACCTCTGTGGAAAACAGTGTGGCGATTCCTGAAAGATCTAAAAATAGACCTTCCATATAACCCTGAAATCTCCCTACTAGGAATATATCCGGAGGAACTCAAATCACTCTATGAAAAACATGCCTGTACATGCATGTTTATTGCAGCAGTATTTATGTAGCAAAAATATGGAAACAACTGTACTACTCATTGAAAGAGGACTGGGTAAAAAAAAGATTTAGTGCATCTACATGATGAAATGTTACACAACCATAAACAAGGTCAAAATTATGAACTTCACAGCAACTTGAATGGACTTAGAGTCCACAATATTGAATGATCTTTCACAGAAGCAAACTGAGTACTATATGTTCTCATTCATAAATGAACCTTGGACAATTATCATAATACTATAAGAAAGGGATTGGCAGGAGTGAGAAACTGCCAGGGGAAGGGGACACATTTCATCAAAAAGGGTACCTGCATAATGACCATTTGTATACCTAGCCCTGAGTTGTACTCCAAATCTTTGAAATAATTTTTTTAAATGTGTTACATATACGTGATGGAATATTATGCAGCCATAAAGCAGGACAAAATGATGAACTTTGAAGCAACTTAGATGGATTTAGAGTCTATATTACTCAGGGATCCATCACAGAATCAAAGAACTGAGTTCCACTTGTTCTCACTCATTAGCAGTCCCTGAACAATTATAATACAATAAAAAAAGGGACTGGCAGTAGAAGCAATTGCCAGGGGAGGGACAGGGGACACACTTCATCAGTAAGTGTAACTGATCTCAAATCAGGTGAAGTGGGGATCGAAGTGAGGCCTAAACTTTACTTGTACAATGATCATTTGTATATCTAATCTTGAATTGTACACAACATTCTTAAAATAAAAAATAATTTAAAAAGAATATCTAGTTTTAAAAAAGTACAACAGAAGAGAAAGCTATAGGATAAGACCTGAGATACTAACAGAGGGTTTGGAAAATTTAAAGGAAGAGATAAAGAGATACCTATAAACACCTTATTCAAGTCACTTTTGCACCAACTATTAAATTGTTCTGGGGTCATTCAGTTTTGTGCCTGTCTTCCCAATCAGAATACTGTTTTCTTGAGTGTATTTTACTAATCTCATGGCATGAGTATTTGTTTATAAAAGGCTTGCCATATAGTAACCTTTAAAAAAAATTTTTGGATAAATAAGTTAATACATGAAATAATTTCATATGGACATTCATTTTTGCTGTGTATTTTTTTACTCAATTTACCTTGCATATTATGTAGATGGGGAAAGTGGGGCTGACTTGGGGAGGAGACAATCTTCTTACTTTCTCTTTATGGTCCATTTTTCGTTCCATATAAACAAAATCATCACGGAAAAGACAAGAACATTCAAGCAGTGATGTACAATTACAATTCACAGCAATTTCCCATTTCCTTCCACTCTCATTAAGATAACTTAAAAGCCGGACTCGGTGGCTCAGCCTGTAATCCCGTGCCTTTGGGAGACTGAGGTGAGTGGATTGCCTGAGCCCGCGGGTTCGAGACCCGCCTGGGCAACTTGGCGAGACCTCATCTCTACAATAAATAAAAAATGAGCCGGGCGTGGTAGCGCACGCCTGTAATTCTGGCTACTCGGAAGGCTGAGGCGGAAGGATCGCCGGAGCCCAGCAAGTCGAGGCTAGGTGACAGAGTGAGACTCCAACTCCAAAAAAAAAAGATAACTTAAAGACCATATTATCATGTATGTTTGACTTTTCAAAGTATGACCTTTTGTCATTTTTACAGAATTTAGAAATGTCAAACAGAATGATAAAAGACTGAATTTTTCATTTCAGTTTATTTTGGGTCAAATGGACTTGAGATACTGCAACAAATATATATATATATATTTAACTAAAGATCACATTCAGCTGGAGTCTTTCTTGTTATTCAGTAACATAAACACTGACAGTGACAAATTAGCATTTTGCACATCAACAGTTAAAAATACAAGGTCTGGGAAATTTATAAAATGGAAATAGAATACATACATAACAAGAGTTTATTTTGTGCCAGAATTTTTCACAATCATTCTTTAATCCAAATAAGGATGACAGCACATGAAAAGCAGAAATGCATATCACTATAGAATCCACAGAAAGGAAATTTTTGAGAAACGTTGATCAACAAACAGCAAATACAGCCAAAAGATCAAGTAAGCCATAACCAAAAATATCTGTTGGTTAGAGAAACATAGAGATCTTTCCTAGTAACTTTTTTGTTGTGTGGTGCTAAATCTAGTTGGAATTGTTTGTTTAGAGAGGGAGGGAGGGAGGGAGAGAGAGAGGGAGAGAGTGAGGGAGAGAGGGAGGAAGGGAGGGAAGGGAGAAAAGGGAGAAAAAAGAGAAAGAAAACAAGAGAGGGGAGGGGAGAGAGTGAAAGAAAAGGTGGAAGAGAGGAAGAGAGAGAGAGAGAAGCTAGAATACATGTATTTTTTAATCAATAATACAAAAAATTTTGACAGAATATGTAGCTAGGAGTCCATGTATTTATTGATTTTGAAAAATAAAATATATGAGCAAGGCTTATTTAATAACTCAGGGGAATAATCTTTAAGCTCAATTTTCCCATTTATGAAATAGGATAACTATTCGTACTACTGTTTTGTATATTAGATTTAACAATCTAAATAAAATACAGAGCAAATATCTTCAGGCATGAAGACATTTATTAATGTTAGCTATAATTATTTCATATAAGAGTTATTGTCATTATTATTTAATAGTGTTCCTCTTTCCTCATTTCTATCTCTTCCTCAAGAATATCAATTCTATGTAGGTTGTTGGTTTATTCCCTGGTCATACCAATTGCATCTTTCATCTTTTATAGAATATGCCTTTTTCTCTCTCTCATCCAAAGGGAGTTTCAAGTTTATGCATTATATCATTGGTTTGATACTTTCAATGAAGATTCATATTCTACTATTTAGTTTTCAGTTTCCTTTCTATCTTTGCTTATCTCTTCCATTTCCATTTTCATCAAAGTCTAATTTCCCCTTATGACTTTCAGATCCACTTCCATAGAAGGCATGTCTTCTTTAATTTTAATGAAGATCTTAAAATAGATTAGTGAGTTTTCTTTTGGATCCTTCAGTAGCACATTTTCTGAAGTTATGCAATTCCTTTGAGCCCTTTGTGTGCAATTTGCTTTCATATTCTGTAAAATGTTATCTTATAGAACATGTTGGTTTTTAAAACTTTTTAAATTGCTTTTAAAAATCAACTGGGTTTATTCTTATTTGTTTATTTATTTTTAGTCATCTTCCAAAAAAGACCAAACCTTTGTCACTGAACAACCCTTGGAATTTCTCTGTCCACTTAGGAAGTGATGTAACCCTCCTCAAATCTTTAGTAGCGAAGATTGAAGCAGCCTTCCTCAGATCTTTAGTACAGGAAAAAATCTAAAACTCTTTTGACTTTTACCCAATGAACTGCTGCAGAGAGCATCTTACTGTGCCTTCCTCTGGATAGTTTTTCATTAATCTAAATTGATATAACACATAAAAAGCACAGAAGTCCTCTTTTATTGACTTCTATGGTACTTTTCTTATAAGAATTATCCTTTGCAATTGTCATATATCACTGCAGATCCCAATACTTATGAGATACTGAATATACAAACACACAACAGTCTGTCCATGTATAAAAACAGAGCTCTAACTGCAATCTACAGTAACCAACCAGGAGGCCAGTCTACTATTTATAGTAACTAACCCATGAAGACACTAACAAGTCTGGAAAGCCAAACAATAATCCCTGTAGCAACAGGCTCTAAAACACAAGATTTGATTCCTAACTAACAGCATTCTATATTTTTGCTCCTGCTTCCCATTTAGGATCAACCAGAGAAATCCAAATATGTGCCTTAAACCAATCACATAGGACGTTCTGCTTCTAGTTAGCCTGACTTCAACATTCCCATGTCAGCAGTCTCCAGTCCGGGTATACGTACCTTCTCTCTTTTCCTTCATAAAGTTTCCCATTGCTCTGTCTGCCTTTGAGACTCTGCCAAACACAAATGGGGGTGAGGCTAACTTTCTTTCTATAGCAAATGCTGAAAAGTCTTTGTTTAATGTCATTTGAGTGATCTTCACTTATTTCCACACTAATTGCCATGTTGAATTCTGGGCTACTGAGTTTATGCCTAGATAAATAAAGATAGATCAATTTATCTGGGAATACAGTGCATTTTAAGAAGAAAAGCAGGAGCGATAATAAGCTAAAATTTAGATTTTTAAATTCATTTGCATCTACCTCATAATTATAGTATTAGTTCATGAGTTTTAGTTTTTGATTTTTGTTTTTTATCTTCATGGACATTTTAGTGAATAATTGTGAGAGGGTCCTTAGTGCTGGCATCATATAGCAACAGTATCTGGTGTAAGATGCTCCTTACTGGTATAGTCTATTGTAACAAGTTTTGACACACTAAAGGTTAATATGCCTCTAGAGCTGGCAACTTTAACTCTAACCCCATACGCAGCTAACACACACACACACACACACACACACACACACACACACACACTTCCAGTGATGAATGAAATCATTTTATTTGTCTGCAAATGTATCCATTTTTAGATGGCTATTTATTTTCTCTAAATTAACTATAAACAAATTAACTGAGTCACCTTACTATTTAATAAATCATTAATGGGGTGCCTTCTAATTTTAAAAAGTTTATTTCCCACATTATACTTCAAATAGCTTTGTGGTTTTTATTCATAAATGGGGACCTAGCACTCACACCTAGAAAGACATCAGGTTATTTAAAAGCAATAAACACTTTTTCTTTTTAGCTCGATCAACTAAGAAAAGTTAAATTTCACAAGTTTTGGTTGCTGTGTGAATAGTCTGTTTTTCTCTTATCTGCTTTTCACCTCTGCACACAGACTTGTGTCCTTGAGACACAAAGTAATTTGGAGTGGCTTTTTGCTATTCCTGGTAATTCAGCCTTGTTTTTCTATTGCACATTTCAGAGCTCAGTGTGAAGCATTTATCCTACTTAATCATGACAATGTAGATGCCAGAAGGAATTGAGGAAAACAGCAGTGCAGTAAAGATCCAGCCCTTAGTTAGGGGAAATTCTGGCTCCATTGTCTTCCCTTGTAAATTCAATTGCAGTGCACTCCTCTCCATATTTTAATAATATTGTTTATACATGCTTACTGCTTCAAAGTATTAATTTACATTCTCCTTCAATCAAATGTTATTTTTCTTTTCAGCCACATTTCACAAATTTATTACTGGTGAAGTTCATAAGATAATTTCTACATCTTTAATCTGTATAGATGAACCCTGTGTCATTTATTTAAATCAATTTAGTGATGTTAATATGTTCGATGAGCCATTTATTTAACTTGAAGGATTTCGCTGAGATATACCTTATTTGAGTTGACATTCATACTAATTCAGAGATTTGTCCTTTTAAAGCACGTAGTTAGTTTGAAGTCAGCTAGTTTATCATCATGCTGTATGATTCGATTCCTCCTTCAATATTCTTCATCTACCAAACAAGGATACAAAAGAGAAGTATATATTTTACTAAGCAGTAGCAGTAGAATCACTTGAGTAATATCAATCAGTAATAATTACTGACAATGCAAGCCCTAACAGTAATTATTGTCAGGTACTTGCTATGTGCTCAGCACGGTGCTAAAGTATTATATCTTACAGCAACCTCATGAAGCAAGTATCATCATTTTCTCCACTTAGAAAAAAAGTTGACTCTCCAAATGGATAAATTTGCTTGAGGCCACATGACACTCAGTCCAAGTTCTTATTTTGAATGGGATAGTATTTCTTTGGTAGTTCTTGTTAAAAATTATTCATGATGAAAAAGGCAAAAATCTCATATAAATTATATGAGATATATATATTAAAATGGAAATGATACAGAGAAGATTAGCATGGTCCCTGCCTAAGGATGACAACCAAATTCATGCAGTATTCCACATTTTCTTTTGCATTCTATAAACAAACACTAATCAATGTAAGTTTTACAATGGGAATATCAGATATTTTATAATTACATTAATAAATCTTTTGTCTACAAAAATAAATTATATTGTTTAAACTTTATTTATTTTAATGATGTGGAATACAATTCAGGGTTAGGTACATAAGCGACCACCGTATAGGTGAGGTTTGGGCCTCCCATTGATCCTCACTTCACATAGTTTGGGGTCAGTTACCCTTATTTAAAAAAATAAAGTGAAAAAGATATGGAAGGGAGAGATTGCATTGCATCCACTTACTAGCTCTTTAAAAGAAAAAAAAATTCATTTAAAATCTGATCTATTTCTGTTGAAACGATTGAAAGGTAAATTGTAAAACATCTCACAACTTAGATAAGGTCAACTTAGAAACTAAGGTTGACTGCCTCCAGAATCTCTTAAGATTTTGTATTGCCTCCCTAACATGCTAGCTCTGGGATTTCTTATTTTTGTTTCCTGAGGCAAGTTAGAGTCCATGAGCCTCGGTCTCTTCATTTTGTAAAATTTATTTTAGAGTTGTGGAGTACAAGTGAGGATTTGCTACTTAAGTAGGCTACATGCAGGTGTTCATTTGTTACATGGAGATATTAGAAGGGTTGTTGTGAAGATTAAATTAAACTATGGCTCTCAAGTGTTTAGCAAAGTGCCTAGTGCCTACTAAGTCTTCTATAAGTTGCAGCTATCAGTTCTGGAATTTTGCTCACATTGTCAGCCCATTTCTTTGTTTGTACTGATTTATTCTCTACCACAACTTTATTATGGGAATAAAGATGAGAATTTATGTGAATGGCTAGCATAGTATAAGGAACACTGAGATGAAATTGATGAAACCTCACTCTGCTCCCAAGTTTTCCACTTATACATTATGACACTAAGCATCACTAAGCTTTCTCTAAGCTTAAATTCACCCTTATGGAAAAATAATATAGGTACAATGAATTGTGCCAACAAATACTCAGAGTTAAGCCAAACTTCTAAGGTTAAATGTGCAGTCTACCATAAGACTGTCTCACTTCAGATACAAGACACAAATTTGGGCATCCTTGGGATGCCCTCACTTCTGAGGAGCTGGCTACAATTTCTGGGGTTTCCACTACCCTTTAAAGTTTAATAATATGCTAGAAAGACTCACAAACTCAGGAAAGCACTCATTTTATTATTGCAATTTTATTACATAAAAAAGGGATACAAATCAGAGTCAAAGGGAGAGATGCACAGGGCAAAGTTTGAGAAGATCTCATTTGCAAAGCTTCCATTGTCCCCAGGGATGCACTACTCTCCCAGCACATCAGTGTGGGACAGACTGAACTCAATCTTCACAAAGGTCAGACTGATATCATGTGACACAAAGCCACAAAGCTCTAATTGCCTGGTTGATCTTTCTGCTGTGGCCAGCCCCAAATCTTGAGTCATTTCCATAGCGTAAAGTATCTAGGGGATCATTGTGAGTCACCTCATTGGGATAAACTATCCGATGTGGCACTATCATGTATCACAATGACACAAAAATTCCAAGGATTTGGAGTTTACTTCCTCGGAGGCAGAAACAAATACTAGCCACATTCTTTTTTACATTGTAGGTGATATAAAATATGTTCTTTAGGGCACTCTGATTCTACTTCCTAACTCACATACATAATCTTAAAATATAGAGTCCAGGAATATTTTTAGTGGAATAATCATAAAAAGGAAAAGCAAAAAGCAGTACATATGAATTGAAAGTCCTCTCATCTGTGATTATCTTCCACAAACTAGGCACAGAAAAAAAGAGTTGACTCTCCTCAAAAACATACTCAAACAGGCTGGGGAAAAAAAATAGTTGAAAAGGATGGCAGTGAATAAATATGTCCAATGGCTTATTTATCTATTATCTAAAGTTTCAACTACATTCCATTAACTCCTGAATCAGTCATATTTATAGTCGTATATCCTGGGGTCCGTCTAACTATGGACCAACAGCCTTAGAATTATAATAGATTGTGAAACTTGGTTCCTCACATCTTTCATCCCTAAATCTTGTGATCTGATAATCCGAGGAGTATTGGGAAGTAATAGCATTTTCCACATACCAGACCGAAAAAGAGTGTCAACACAGCACACAAAACTTAAACATATTGCTTTGTTTGTGAACCATTTCCGAAAAAAAATAAGAAATCTGTTGCAGAAAAGTGAATATTTTAAGCATTTTGTAATAACTTCTTGCCCCATACAGTCATATAAGAAACTATTATGGACTTTCTGCTGTCTACTAACAAAAGATGTCTTTGTTTTTCTTCCCAAACTGGTAGACTATCACCCTGCTTTAAGTGTGTATGTGTAGGTGTGCATGCTTTGTGATAAGAAGAGACTAATACTACAGCAGAAATGGGCAACATCCTTCATAGAGATGATTAAAATGTAAAGCTTTCATATATGTACTACAGTATGTGATTGCTTATACAGAGGCACAGGATATTACAGATACATTTTCTATTCTATTTTGTATGACAATGATTTTCAGATACTATATACTCAAAAGATTTTAAATGCCAGTTGGCAGTTTAATGAACTATTTGTGAGAAGAAATTTCTAAGATACAATATAGAACCAACCAAATAAGATTGAGGTATCAGACTCCCCTTTTGCATCTTTTTTTTTTTTTTAAGCCAATATATAACTAGGTTAAACTAGGATAGATCTTAGTAACTAAGAGATATGAAATGGCTTGTTATCCTGGGACACATTCTGTGTTGAAGACGCAGACATGTTCAATGGTTTATTTAAATCAACCTGACAATATTAACATGCTCTATGAGGCATTAGGTCCCAAGAATCCCACACAGATACACACCTTATTGAATTTCTTATGAAGCTGGCACAAATTCATATATTAAAGCATGTGAAACAGAATGGTCTAAGAGTTTGGTGTGAACTAAGAGACTTATTCTACCTATGTGCTGCCAGAAAATTCTTCATAAAAGTGTTATTGGGGATGAATCTTGAAGAATGAGTGGTAGCTGCCTACGCTAAGCAAGGGATGAAGAATATTTCAGTGAGACAGCTTGTGAGCAGCATGAACATAAGGCATCAAAAAATAAATTGCCAGGTAATACAAGAAATAGAAAAAAATTTGATATAACCAGGAACTAGAATAGATTGAGTTTAGATAAATACCACCTAAGGAAGATAGAGAACTATAGAGTGCCAACGGTATAGAGAAGTCTCTACCACTAATTAGCTGCAAGACTAAAGGGTAAGATTGCTCATTGCTTTCATCTCTTATCTGAAGATTTGAGGACTCTTTCATGAGTTGCTCCTGAAGCCTTTATCTGTGCAATCTCCTAGAACAACCACAATGAACTTACTTTTAACAGTGACAGGAGCTGAAGCACCATACAGAAGCCTTCCTTCATTCTATATCTCTCCATCTCTCTCTGTTCTATAGTCTCAGTCAATTACTTTCTCAGCCTCCAAGCTTATTTTGAACTTTCTTGTTTCTGGACACAATTCTTCCCTGGAATACCCTGCTCACTTCCTGCCTTAGAGTCAATTTTCCAAGCCTGTCTTTTTAAAAAGATTTTCCAAAACACGCAAACTGATACTAATCTTTCTTTGTACTTTGACACTATTTCAACAGATCACTGTCAGTCTTATGTCACAGTTAGTATGTGTTTTCCTCATAGAAAATGAACTCTATGGAGGTGATCATCATGTTTGGATCTCCAGTGGTTTTTACAACCATATATGGCACATAATGCACTATACACTTGGCCAATAAAATTTTAACTGTAGAAACTTAAAATTGTCAAAGTAGAAATCATGCTTCTATAATAATTTATTTTGACATGTAAGACAGTCTTTTATAATATTTATTAAGCTTTATTCCAGACTTTTACCAAAAAATAGAAACATGTTATCAATTAATTGAGCACAAAATATTCAGATACAAACTTATCTTTTTTAACACTTCAAACTATAAATTTATTTTCCATTTTCAAAGCCATAAACTATGTTCTTTGATAGCTGGTCCAACCAGAAGGTTTTACTATATAATTTTATACTCCCTTTGTTGATGTACCCAGATGTATTGCTTTATGAGCTATAACCTATTAACAGGAATTCATATTGAGCAACTTATTTTGAATAAAACATTCTTGGGGAAATATAGATACCGAAAAGTTATCATTAAAGCACCAAGGAAATATATCACATTTTGAGAAAAGAAAAATCCTACACTAAATGTATCCTGTTTGCTCCTAGTATAAAATGCTCTTTAACCAATTAATAGCTGTTCTCTAGCACATTTGTTTTCCCCTCTGTTTTGTCCCTTTATAAGATTTGACTTTTAAAAAGTCTACAATTCTCGTATCCTATATCTTACTTTGTATTACAACATTCAAACGTAAACCTGATTTTTCTGTCTCCAGTCCTTTTATTTAGTGTGATGATAAGTTGTCTTTATTATTTGGTTCAGTGATTGATAAATTATTGTTTAAGTCAAAATTAGAGCATTAGTGAGAATCTAGCAAATTAAATTATTTTTATCATGATGAGTTGCCCCACTCTAGCATCAACATGATTAGCTTTGGTTTTTGAAGGTAGAGTATTTTACTTTCTCAGCATCATGCTTGAGATTATCTCCCAAGAACAGGACTATGACAAAATAAGGAGAAGAAAAAAAAAGCATTGAGCAAGAAATCAAACGAGCTTGGTATTTTTGTTTAGGATTCACTTGTGCCAAATTAGTTTTCCTCCCATTAGTTTAGTTTCCTTAGTTCTAAAATGAGATCAGATCTGATGTTTAGGGTTTTTCCCTGCTTGAATATTCTGTGGTTTCTAAGAGAGAGCTCTTCTTCAGTAAGCATAAACCATTCTATATACAACTGGTTCTCAGAGGTCCATCTGATTCTTCTTCTCTGCTAAATTATTCAATAATTCAGTACAACTGGAAACCTATATTCTTTAAAATATATGGTTATTATTATCTTATATATTGTGTACAAAAACTGTCTTTCGCATCATCTGCTCTATTTGGTCCAGCCTAAAAATTAGTCTTC
Organism: Carlito syrichta; assembly: GCF_000164805.1. Taxonomy (NCBI): domain Eukaryota; kingdom Metazoa; phylum Chordata; class Mammalia; order Primates; family Tarsiidae; genus Carlito; species Carlito syrichta. The sequence goes on along the minus strand of NW_007233437.1, from coordinate 57,782 downwards.
TAGCTAAGAAGAAAACAAATATTTTGTAATTGAGTGAGTAGTGGGTCTCCTCTCATTTTCTGAACCTTTCCTCAAATAAAGAATCTAAGAAACTTGGTTCATTTTTTTTAACTCTTAGCAGTATAAAAAATGCTCTTCATTTTAATATAGAAGAAAAACTTCACAATATCCAGCTGTCAGGGGTGGTGCTTGCTTCTACCTGTGTATGTACTATTGAACGATACAATCAGGATACCCCAGCCTATGGATATTAGTAAAGTTCCATATTCATCAAAAAACAAAATCCCAGTTCTTTTTGCCTTTACATCCCCTTCTTTCTGCTCTGATTTCTTTGTCCACTGTCCATATATAGTGTTCTCGTATGTGACCTTCCTTCAGTCTCTTAAATAAGACTAATTCTTTGGCCTCACAAGTGAAAGTTAACAATTAAGTGATTTTGATATTTTAACATTAATTTTTATGGTTTTATTATCTTGCTTCATTTATTCTAGTTTTAAGTAAATCTCTTCTCTCTAAGAAGCCACCATGAAAACAAGTCTCCTAGATTCTCCATGCCTGTTATTTTGGGTCTTATGTAAAAATAAAAAGAAAGTCCTCCTTTTTTGTCATCTGGATTAGGAAATAATACTCCTTGTGCCAAGAGACTTATAAAATACTTTATGAGATAGAGTTTTTTTTATTTTTTATTTTTAGTTTTAAAGATGTGGGGTACAATTCAGGGGATGTAGAGTTTTCAACTTCAAGACTAATCTTTTTCTTTTTAGGACATTAAGCCCATTCTAAATGGGGAGGGAGAACTTGTGTCAATCCTTTCATTGTCCTCATCTCTCCTTTTTTTCTCTGCCACAGGATGGATGAGAGTTGGGAAGGTATAAGCCTGCTTCTTTTTCAGTTTTTAATACCTCAGACCCAAACTCCAGCTGAGTGTCAGTTCAGCAAGGAACCTTTGCCGCTGGAAGTTCTTATCAATTTTCTTCAATCATTGTTTATTTTTAAAAATTCTTTAAGTGTCTTTATGAACATGGCACTGGTAGGCTCTCTCTAAGTTTATATAAGCAGTCATATTTCATTTCTTCTTGAAATTAACTATGTCTGATGGTAAAGGCATACAGGGTTATATTATGCAACAAGTAGATCTAAATTGTAAAGTTTGTTAGACAAAAAGGCACAGTAACCACACATCTAGTGAGTGACCTTACTTTAGAAGAATTTACTCCTATTCAAACAGCTCTGAACCAAAGTTATAAAAAAAAATTTTTAATTTAAAAAATAAAAAAGAAGTCTACCACTGACAACCAAAAAGTTACTGACAGTTATGCTGTAATGCACATGAAGTCAAAAGCTATGGTTCAAGTTCTATAGTTGAAATATTAAAGTTTTTGTAAATTGTCAACTGCCGCATAAAATATCCTCTCCTTTCTACATAATATATAATTATTGACTTATTTGCTTTTCAGCTTACAAAAGATAAAAATGGAAAAATGAAGAAATATGAAAACAAAAGAAATATTTATAGTGAGATGCAAGATTATTATGGAAGAAAGGCCAACTGACCCCCCACAACATTAGAGAAAAAGATATTAAAGCCACCATGGATTGACTATATTGCTCTGTAATAGCACAACAGATATTGATAATAACAATCCCTCAATATCTACAAAACTGGGCCAATGCTTTGTGCTATAGAAAACAAGGGAAATGTCCACACGTTAAAGGTTTTTGTAAACATAAAATTCTAGAAGGTAAATTTAATCTATCTGAACAATTCAATTATATGGGATACCACATTCATTACTAAAACTTTTGATTAAATGAGGTCTTATCAAATTTCAGTCTTAACAACGAGTCACCTTTTAAAATCCTCCATGAGAAGAAAGTTTGAACATCATAAGAATCAGAATAATTTATAAGATATATGCTCATTGATAGTTTATTGTTGTTAGTGAGAAATTGTTATCTTGTGCCATATAAAAGTAAATGCATTAGACAGATACAAATATTTAAGTAAGTAAAAGCAGACTAAAATATTAAAATAAGCCCTCTCTGCCTATTTTTCACTTTAGTTAGTGTGGTCTTCTTCATTTTTATCTGATATAATTAACTGAATCATGACTGTTACTTGGCCAGAAAACAGCATCTTAACTTAAAGAAGACAGCTTTGAAAGAAGTTAGAAGTTGATTCCTTCTACCAGAGAGAAATTAAGACATCAGCATATAGTCTTTTCATTCTAATATAACTAATATTTGGCAGAACTGAAATAATCTTCCTTAGCTGTGTGAGTGTGTTCATGTGTGTGTTCATAAAGAATGACTAACATCAGCTGGGCATGGTGACACACACTTATAGTCTCTTGGGAGACTGAGATGGAAAGACCTCTTAAACCCAGGTATTCAAGGCTGTAGTATGCTATGATCACACCAGTGAATAGCTACTGTACTCCAGCTTGGGCAAAATAGCAAGACCCTGTCTAGAAAACAAAGCAAAAACCTGGTAAAATTCTTTGTTAAGAAAAAAAGATCTAGCATTTAAATAGGCTTTTCAAGGTTATTTTCAAGATGGGAAGGTTAAAAGCATTGTTATCAAAAACTTCAATAAACAATGGTACACACTTGGAAGGTTTGAATATAAAGTTTATTAAAGGAACAATGGAAAAATGATATTTGAAAAAGATGACCGGAAGACAGGTCATGTGGAAACTTCGATTTTAGGCTAAAGTACCTGAAATATATTGTCTAAATAAAATGGAAACTATTGGGAGATTTTGCCAAAACAGAATCCTGTTAGTGTTGCTGAAAATTTAACCAGGTGGCATAAAATGAATTGGATTTTTAAAAGCTGGAAGAAATGGGAATCGAAATGGGAATCTCAATGGAACTTTTGCAGTTGCTCAAAGAAGCAATAATGGTATGTCCTTTAAAGTAATAGTTGAAGAAATGAAGAACAAGTAATAAATCTCCCTTTCTGTCACTACTACTGCCAAATCAACAGGATTTGGCAACTGATTATATATCAGACTCTAGAGAGGCTGTCGAAAAGATTACACCGATATTTCAAGATGGGTGACTGGAAATGGTAACTCTATTGCAGTTTATATCTACCCCTCCCCCATTACAAACCTTATGAGTGATATGGAAGGTATGATCTCTAAGGAACTACAAAGCAAATGAAATCTCTCTTAGATATGATCATATTGATTATTTCCAAGGCATTTATATGCATTCACTTAGTATAAATATTTTTGAGTCCATCAGCCTCCAGTGACTATTAGCCTAGAGTGTAAAATGACATTTGAAGGGTATGAATCAATTGTAGCTAGAAAGCCCTGTGAGATCCTAGTCAACAAAAGCTGTGCAGTTTTAATATTTTGTTTTGAGAAATATTTGTGCCCACTGTTATTATTTATATATCACTTATAAATTTTAATATGAGACATGAAAGATTTTATAGCATCACTTAAAATAGCTTCTGCCGAGTTGTTTGAAATATCATATTTCCAAGGTTGTTTTTATTTTCCCCTCTAAAATCAAGGGCTTTTGTAATACTACAATCAGAAGATTTTGTTTTCCTCTGTGGTACAGTGTTCTTTTGTGATGTCTTGCCCTACTTTCATCTTATTCTTTTATTTTTTATTTTTTACAACTGAATAGATTAAAAATAAGACTTGAGAGTGAAGAAAAAAGGGTGTATTTTGTAAGGCATAGGTTGTCAATTCTTCATAAAAGCAGTCTCCTTGAGGAATCTGTTCTACAGCTTTGTCAGCTCAGGATAAAGTGCCTTAGGCTTCTGGAAACTTTTGGAAATATTTGGTCATTTATGGAAAAAAATAATTAAAATTGTTCAAAAAATTTAATAGCCTGTATTTTAAAGAAACTAGTTGTAGAAAAGTCTGAAAGAAAGAACATATATATTATATTATTTAGAGGCAACTGCTAATGGGAAGCACACACAAATAGCAGCAGAATCAAAGACTATGGCATAATGTCTGCTCCAGCACTGCCCAGTATGTCATCTTAAGGACATCACTTAAGGACTCGATTTTTAGGGAAATCAATGGGATTTATTAACCGATTATTTATCAGACCCTCCTGAGAGATGATCAAAAAGATTACACCAATATTTCAAGATGGGTTCCTAAGTTTTCCAAACTGTAACCTTAAAAACTACTAATAGGATAATAAAAATTAAATTATAAATCATTAATGGATATAGAGGTATAAATGTTAGAAGTATTAAAAGCAAGAGAAGCATTGAATTAGTTTATCTAAAGGATATAAAGATGAACAATATAGAAGGAAAAAGTACACACACACACACACACACACACACACACACACACTCCGCATACTCTCTCACACACACATTAATTATTAAAAGTTTAAAATAATATGTTTTTTCATTTAAAGCCGTCAAGAAAAGAGTGAGACTGCAAATCATACGCTGAAAAAGACATTAGCATGCTATCTAAAAAGAAGATATTCTAATTATGGATAAAGAGCTTCTTCAAATCATTAAGTGTTTTAAAAATCTGATTTTTAAAAAAGACAAAGACCCTGAGTAAGTATTTTGCAAAATAAGACATTAAAGTACCCAACAAGTATACATTTAAAATAGTTAACATTATTATTCACTAAAGCAATGCAAATTTAAGTCACAATGAGATACTAATACATGCCCATTAGGATGACTAAAATAAATAAATCAATAAAACTAACAAACTTAAGTGTTGCTTGGGATGTAGAGCAACTGAAACTCTCATACATTGTTCATAACAATACATATTGTCATAAACATACTAGAAAATTTATTTAAAAACATGTTAGAAATAATTGTTTGGTAATATCTGCTAAAGTTGATTACTTACCAGCCCTATAACCCAGCATTTCTACTTGGAGATATGTTCCCAAGAGAATTAGTGTATATGTTCAGCAATACATATAAAAAAAGACATTACTGGAAGTTTTATTCATAATTTCCCCAAAGTTGAAACACCCCAAACATCCGTCTAAAAAAGAGGACAAATAGTGCATCACACATTGGAACACTATGCAATAGTAGCAAATATCATAATCTCACAGACCAATAATGAGAAAATGAAGCTGAACATAAAACATATTATATATTATCCCATTTATATAAAACTCAAGGATAGGCAACACTAAAAACTTCCTTTTCGTGATACAGTGCAAACAATTCTCATAAAAGTAACTCTCTTTGTATTTGTTATGCTTCCCAAAGTATAGAGACATTTGCCACCAATCTAACAATAAGAGCAAGTCAGAAAAATAATAAAATTGTAGTACTTTTTAAAAAATGCATCAGAGAATAAAAATACAGACTATTCCTAATTTACAATGGTTCAATTTAAGATTTTTCATCTTTACATTGGGCTTTTCTGGACATCACCTCATCATAAGTCAAAGATTTGGTCTTACTGTGGTTTGATTTATAGCGTTTTACTTTACGATGAGTTTATTGAGACATTCAATCATAAGCAGAAGAGTATTTGTATTAATCTAAATGAATTCAATTTCAAAATGTAGAACGTTCTATTTCAGAGCAAAGAGATTTAGGGTGCTTTCATCCTTGGCAGAGTAGAGGGAAAAATATACCTTAGACAAGGGTACAATTAGACAGTCAAATTTTAGCAAACATATATATATATATACACATATATATATAAAATCAGAAATATAAACTTTATATATATATAAACTTATATATATAAACATATATATATATAAAATTAGAAATCAGAGGAATCTCAGTCACAATGTGAGTCTGCACATATCTGCTACTCTTTCTCACAGGCCTTCACTGAATCCATGAGTGTAGTATGCCAAAGACTGAGGGCAGAACTAAGGGGTCTAAGAAAGATCACTCTGAAAAGTGAAGGGTTTTTTTAGCAAGTGCAGGCAGCTTGCTGAAGGTGCAGGACAGAGCAGGCGAACTAAAAGAAATATCTCTGATGCACTCTGGGTCTTCACTATGTGCACTGCAGCTACCTCCAAAAGCTGAAGTGGGAAAGAACCTGAGAAAGTTTTGTGAGTTACTTCTAAGTAGTTCTCTGAAGGTCGGTGGAAGGACAGCAGAATACAAAGATAGCTGCAAAGATCCAGAGAGCAGAAGGCAGGAATGCAGAGCAAAGAGAAGCCCACAGATACCATAAAAGGTGGCGCACAGCTTCTAATGCAAAGATATCCTCACAGTTCAGATAACTGGCACCTTGGGTATAAAGTAAAAAGAGAGCTCCAGAATCTCACCAGAGTTTATATTTTAAGCCTGACCAAGAAAAAGTACTGACATTACTCCCAAAGTATTTGAAACCAGAGGCAAACTGGATAAACATAGAGCTTTACCAAATATCAGACTAGATTTACTATATATTACATTTACTCAGACCACACCCTATCCCCACAATAGAATAAGGGCAACATGTTTGGAGGGAATGATTATTATTTACTTCTAACTCTATTGTTCTCTTACAGGAAATGCTAAACATAAAATCAAAATTTATGAAACACAGAAAAAAGCAAGAAAATCTGCCCATGATCAATAAAGGAAATAGTTGTTTGATATGACAACTCAGAAATAACCTAGAAATTGGACCGGTAAAAACATTTTACAGAGTTGAAAGCTTGAAGCATGTGAACCTTCCTCCTCTCCATACAGTGGAAACGTGGTGCCAAGATGCCAAGATGACAGGACCTAACACTGCTCTCTCTCTCTCTCTCTCTCTCTCTCTCTCTGTGTGTGTGTGTATGTGTGTGTGTGTGTGTGTGTGTGTGTGTGTGTGTGTGTGTGTTTTGCCACCATAGTTTTTGGCCTAATTAGCGAAAAGGTGAGTTCTAGTGCATTGGGGCACTTAAGAGAATTCTCAGGTTCAATAATCCTGAGAACTAGGAAGACTCACAGGACTCAGCATTGACAACTCTGAAAAGAACCAGATATAAGTTCCAAAAATCTCCTCTCAATAGAGTTGCATGGGATGTGCTTACTTACCCCAGTAATAAATTATGGCAATATATATGAAATGTCTACCTGCGTAGCTCACTAAAGACTCAGTGCCCAGGATTTTTGTTGGAGACTGGTCACACAGGCACTATGCCTAGCATGGGACAAAATTCTAGACACTCAGAAAGAAAGCAGATATTCAGAATAAACCATATGGTTTTCACAAATAGTTTAAGTCCAATGAGCAATTATTACTGTGGAATGATAGGAAATCTCCTGAAGTCTAAGTTTTCAAATATTAGCCAAGGACCATTATTCTTACAAATAAATAATTCTAAAGATAACTGTCTCAGACATGCTATGTTAATTTTTTTCTCTACACTTTGGAACAAAATATGGAGAATATAGCAAAGAGACAATATCTTTGGAAAGCAACCGCATGAGGTTGCTTATGAACTCCTGGGTTTACTCCAGACTTGTCTGAAGATGCTCCTAATTTGCATAGCAAGGACTTCGAGAAATGAGCTAATAATCCACCAAGATGTCTTCAGGGAGGTGCACATACAAGACAGATTTGGACATCATTGTAAAGCCTGGAGAACTGAACAGACATTGGAACCACAGGCAGAAAATATAGTTTGGCAGTAACTAGATCAAGTGTCTGCAAAAACAAAAATATTAACATTCCTCATAGAAAACTTTAACTATGTCAAGTGTCACCTAACAAGGAAGAGAGGACTTGATGTTTCCAGACACTGCATGAATCTCTATCCAATCATTAGTCATTCAATCTCCAGGCTAAGTGAGCACAGATTCAGTGGTCACACATAACAAAAAAAATACAGATTTTGTAAAAATTACTTCAGAATAATCACTAAACGAACACTAGCAACAAAGAGCAACCACAAAGTTATGAGAGGAGAAGAGACTACCATTTTCATAGTTGCCACACTACATGATTTTATTTTTATTATAAAGATGCGGGGTACCATTCAGAGTTAGGTATACAAACGTTGATTACTCAAGTACCCTTGTTGATGAGGTATGCCCCTCCCTCCCTTGGCAGTTTCCCATAACTTCTAATGCCAACCCTCTCCTCTGACAGTTTTCCACCACTGCCAATCCCTTTCTTATAGTGTTATAATTGTTCAAGGTTCGCATATGAGTGAGAACATATGGTACACTGTTCTTTGTTTCTGTGGTAGATCACTGAGTATGATTGACTCTAAATTCATCCAAGTTGCTGCGAAGTCCATATGTTTGTCCTTTATGGCTGCACGATATTTTATTGTGTATATGTACCACATTTTTAAAATTCAGTCCCACTTCGATGGGCAGCGTGATTGGTTCCACATTCTTGCTATTGTGAATAGAGCTGCAACAAACATACGTGCACAGGCATCTTTTTTGTAGAATGATTTGAGTTCCTCTGGGTATATTCCCAATAGGGAAAATGCTGGGTCACATGAAAGGTCAATTTCTAGTAATTTCGCAAATCGCCACACTGTCTTCCAAAGAGGTTGCATTAGTTTGCATTCCCACCAGCAGTGTAGAAGCCTTCCTTTTTCTCCGCATCCTCGCCAGCATCTGTTGTAGTTTGTTTTATTGATGATGGCCATTATTAGTGGGGTTAGGTGGTATCTCAATGTGGTTTTGATTTGCATTTCTCTGATGATAAGTGAGGCTGAGCACTTTTTCATGTGTCTGTTGGATACCTGTATGTCTTCTTTTGAGAAATGTCTATTAATGTCTTTTGCCCGCATTTTAATGGGATTTTTTTTTTTTTTTTTTTTTGCCTTTTGGCACATTTGAGTTCCTTGTAGATCCTAGACGTTAAGACTTTGTCAGATATACAGTTGGCAAACATTTTTTTCCCTTTCTGTGAGCTGTCTCCCTGCTTTCTTGATGGTTTCTTTTGCTTTGCAGAACCTCGTTAGTTTGATGAGGTCCCACTTGTCTATCTTATTTCTTAAGGAATGGGCAATTAGGGTTATGAATAGGAACTGGTTGCCAGTTCCAATTTCCATAAGGGTGTCTCCTGCATTTTCTAAAATTCTATAGTTTGAGGTTTTAAGTTGAGGTCTTTGATCCATTTAGAGTTAATTTTTATGTATAGTGATACATAAGGGTCCTGTTTTAATCTTCTGCACATGATCAGCCAGTTTCCCCAGCACCATTTACTGAATAGGTTCTCCTCTCCCAAGTGGTTGTTGTTGAAGGCTTTGTCAAAGATGAGTTGGTTGAGGAATTGAGACTGCTTCCCGAATCTCTACCCTGTTCCATTGGTCTATACGCCTGTTCTTGTACCAGTATCAGGCTGTTTTGATTATTGTAGGATTATAGTAAAGTTTGAAGTCTGGAAGTGTAATACCTCCTGTTTTGTTTCTTTTGGTAAGGATTGTTTTGGCTATTCGTGGTCATTTATGTTTCCATGTGAATTTCTCTATTGTCGTTTACAGGTCTGAGCAGAATAATGTTGGTAATTTTACGGGTATTGCAATTAATCTGTAGATTGCCTGTGGTAGGATGGACATTTTAACAATGTTGATTCTTCCTATCCATGAGCATGGGATATTTTTCCATTTGTTTGTGTCTTCTTGGATATCTGTGAGCAGTGTTTTGTAGTTCTCATTGTAAATGTCTTTCATTTATCTGGTTAGGAAGATGTTGAAGTATTTCATTTTTTTTGTGGCTATTGTGAATGGGATTGTGCTTTTAATTTGGGTCTCTGCCTGCTTGTTGTTGATGTATAGGAATGCAACTGTCTTTTACACATTTATTTTGTGTCCTGAGACTTTGTCAAGGTCCTTTATCAGTGCAAGCAAACTTTTGACAAATTCTCTTAGATTTTCAAGGTATAGGATCATATCATCAGCAAAGAGGGATAACTTTACTTACTCTCTTATTATTTGGATACCCCTGATTTCCTACTCTTGTCTAATTGCCTAGCTAGGTCTTCCAACACAATGTTGAACAAGAGGGTGAGAGTGGGCAGTCTTGTCTTGTTCCAGTTTTCAGGGAAAATGTTTCCAGTTACTATTCATTTAGCAATATGTTAGCTATGGGTTTATTGTAAATGACACTTACTATTTTGAGGTATGCTCCTTCAATACTATTTTGAGGTATGCTCCTTCAATACCTATGTTTGAGGGTTTTTATCAAGAAGGGATGCTGGATTTTAATCAAAAACTTTTTCTGCAGTTAATGAGATAATCATGTGGTTCTTCTTTTTGCATCTGTTGATGTATTTAATTATATTTGTGGTCTTGCAAATGGTGAACCAGCCCTGCATCCTGGGGATGAAGCCTACTTGGTCATGATGGATGATTTTTGAGATGTGTTTTTGAATCTAATTTGCTAGAATCATGTTGAGAATTTTTTGCATACTATTCATAAGGGATATTGGCCTGTAATTCTTTTTTTTGTGTTGGATCTTTACCTAGTTTGGGTATCAGTGTGATTTTTAGATTTGTAAAAAGATTTAAGGAGAATTCCATCTTTCTCAATTGCCTGGAATACTTTCAATAGGAGTGGTATCAGTTCCTCCTTGTACATTTTGTAGAATTCTGCTGGAAAGTCATTCAGTACAGGAATTTTTTTTTTTTTTTTTTTTTTTGTAGGTAGTTTTCCTATGACAGGGTCAATTTCCTGGGTGGTTATTCGTCCATTTACTATCTCAATGTCTTCTTATTACAACCTGGGAGGCTTTGTGATGTCAGAAAGTCCTTCATTTCATTTAGGTTATCAAATTTGTTTCCATATAGGTGTACATAGTAATCTCTGATAATCATTTGTATTTCTTTGAGGTCAGTTGTGATTTGATCTTTTGTGTTTCTGATTGTGTTTATTTGGGCTTTCTCTCTCTTTTTCTTGGTCATTCTGGCTAGGGGTTCATCAGTCTTGTTATTTCTTTCAAAGAATCAGTTTTCTGTTTTGTTGATTTTTCTATGATATTTTTGTCTTCTATGTCCTGTATTTGGGCTCTTATTTTGGTGATTTGGATTTTTCTGCTACAGTTGTGGTTTTGGTGGTCTTCTCCCTCAACTTCCATAGGAGATTTGTTAGACTCTCCACTTGTGATCTTTCTGTTTTCTTGATGTGTGCTCATAGAGATATAAATTCCCCTCTGAGAACTACTTACAGGGCATCCCAGAGAGTTTGGTAAGATATTTCTTCATCTTAATTTGTTTCCAGGAATCTATTAATTTCTGTTTTGATTTCAGTGTTTACCCAGTAGCTGTTCAGCATTATACTGTTTAGTATCCATGTCTGTGTGGGCTTCGGAGAAATGTTGTTGGTGTTGATATTTATTTTTATTCCACCATGGTCTGAGAATGCACATGGCAAGATTTCAGCCTTATGGAATATGTTTACACTTGATTTATGGCCAAGGATGTGATCAGTTTTGGAGTATGTTCCATTTGGTGATGAGGGGAATGTATATTCTGTGGTTGTTGGGTGGATAGTTTGCAGGTATCTATTAAATCCATTTGGTCAAGTGTCAAGTTTAGGTCCTGGATCTCCTTGTTGATTTTTTTTTTTTTTTTTGTCTCTATCATCTATCTAGGGCTGTCAGTGGGGTATTCAAATCCCCTGCTATAATAGTGTTAGAGTAAATATATTTTTTTAGTTTACTTAGTAGTTGCTTTATAAATGCTGCTGCTCCTGTGTTGGATGCATATATGTTTAGGATGGATATTTCTCATTGATAGATTGAAACTTTTATCATTATGTAATGCCCTTTTGCATCTTTTAAAAAATTTTTAAAGATTGTTTTGTCTGATATTAAGATCACCACTCCTGCCTTCTTTTGTTATCCATTTGCCTGGATACCAGTTTTCCATCCTTTAACTCTGAGTCTGTATGTATCCCTTGTAGTTAGATGAGTCTCCTGGATGCAGTAAATAATGGGATCATGGTTTCTTATCTAGTTTGCCATTCTGTGACTTTTCAATGGTGCATTTAGTCCATTCACATTCAGGATTATTGAAATGTGATCGTTCTCCTAGTCATAAGGTTCTTATAAATTTTTTCTTTGTTTGCTTGTTTTCTTTTAGGTTTGGAATTGATGTATGTGCGTGTTTCAAGTGTTTGCTGTCGATTCTGTGCTCTGCTGTTCTCTTGGGAAGTGTGTGGTCATTCCTTTTTGCTTTCTTCTGTGCTTAATACCTTTTTAAGTGTCACCTGTAGAGCTGATCTGGAAGCTGCATAATCTCTTAGGAATTGGATGTCTGGGAAGGGTTTTAATTCTCTATTACTGATGAAACTGAGTTTGACTGAATAGAAAATTCTTGTTTGAAATTGTTTTTCTTTGAGAACTATGAATATAGGGCTCCAGTCCCTTTTTGCATGTAGTGTTCCTTCCAATCAGTCTGCTGCTATTCTTATTGGTTTTCCCCAGTAGGTAGTCTGACCTTTCTCTCTTGCTGCCCTTAGGATTTTTTTCTTTTGTGCCTACTTTGTGTAGGTGAATTACTATATGTATAGGGGTTGGTTTTATCATTTGATGTCTTGTGGGGGTTCTTTATATATCTTGTGCTTGGCTGGTCACATCTCTGGTGAGATGGGGAAACTTTTCCTGGATTACCTCCTGGAATACTTACTCCAAGTTATTCTCCATTTCCCTTTCTTCTTCTGGGATACCAAGCAAGTGTAGGTTTGACCTTTTAATATAATCGTGCATCTCTTATAGGCTTTGTTCTTTCTTTCTGAGTCTGCTTTCTATTTTTTTTACATATCGGGTTAATTTCATATTTCTGGTCTTCAAGTTCAGAGATTCTTTCTTCAACTAGATTAATTCTGCTTTCCATGCTTGTCATTTTGTTATTTGTTTCCTGGATAAAATTTTTTTATTGCCAAAATATCTATTACAAGTTCTTTCAGTGTTGCATCTTGTCTTTCTTGAATCTTATTCACTCTTTCCATCCATTCTCTAATCCCTGTCTTATTCTGCGACCATTCATTGGTGATTTCCATTGTTTGGGCACAAAGTCTGACTTTTCAGGAGTCTTGTCTTTGTTACACTTGAAATTGCCTGTGGTCTTCCTTTGGTTTTTCCTCTTTTATGACAGATTTCTTGTTTTCCTCATTCATTCTGTTATTCAGTGTCAGTGGGAGAGGCTTTCCCTTTCGATGTTTGCTCAGTCCTCTATTCTTCCCTGATCTGAGCTCTGGATTTGTTCTATTTTGAAATAGGATGGTGGATGGGAAGTTTTGCTATCTTTTGTGGTTTCTGGCATTCAAATAAAGTAGGGGATGGGGCACTAGGATTCAGAAACTACTTGCAAAGTACAATGTTCACTTACTATGGTATATGTTCCCTGAGATTCACTCCCCACCATCACTCTATATGACAATGCAAAGCAAAAAGCAATGCAAAAAAAAAAATTGAATACACACACAGAGCCACACATACCCCAAAACAAACTGGAATGACAACAAAGTGAAACAAAACAAACAACAACAAGAAAAACCTAAGAAAACTAAACACACACACACACACACACACACACACACACACAAACACACACCTAGTACAAAATGAATAGAAAAGAAAAACAAAGACCAGGAAAAAAAGGAATTCAGATTGAACCTCACACATATATTGACACACACCTTAAAATATAAAAAATGAAAATAAAAAAACCCAGAAGAACAAAAGAGCAAAAGCAAGCCAACAACAACAACAAAATTGAAAGATGAATACTCAAGCATTCACATACACACATAAACAGAAACGACAAATAAAAGAATAAAGAAACAGAAAAAGAAAATAAAAATATTGGGGGGGCGATGCAGCTCAAATCCTCACATATTTATTCATGCACAAAATAAAAATATTTTTTAAATAGGTGAACAGTCAAAATTTTTTGAAAAATAAAAGCAGAAATTAAAAATTAAAACAAACAAACAAAAATCTGCCCTCTTGTGGCAGGCTCTGTAATTGTTCTAACCAAGTCCCTCCTGCAGAGCCACCTTTTTCAATCTCTCCTCAGCGTCTGGAGCAAGGAGGGAGAAGGGGCAGTGGAGGTGGGTGGGGCTGAAATTCTCCCCTCCCATCTGGTATGGTCAGAGAAATCTCCTCTGGTTGGAGGTGCAGGATTGTCTCTTCCCCAGGTATTTACTCATGGGGGTGCCCCAGACAGGCCTATCCTTGAATGGAGTTATCCTGTTGAGTATTATCCAGGCTCTACTTGGGTTTGTCCCTTTAATCATGGACCAGCTATGTGGTTCTGATGTTCAGAGAATTGCTGGGGAGGAGGGGGTTTGGGTCAACCCTGGCCTCACCACTGATCTTTTGGAGTCTTTTCTTGTCCCAAGACTGGATCAGGGTAAGGAGTGGGGCATCTGGGATTCAGCTCTCATCAGGTCTCTCTGAAGTTGGTTGTTTCAGAATATTCCCTCTAGGTCATGATCAATCTCTGAGTAGCTGATCCACCAGTCACAGAGATCTGGTCTGTTGCTCCATGGTGAGCAAGTCAGAGTGCTTTCCTGTCCCTCCTTCAAGATGGTGGTGGGGTGCGTTGCTTATCCTCTTCCAGGGTGCTTTGCCTCTGGACTCCCTCCATAGCTCCTGCTACCAGTGCCCTGCCAGGCACTGAAGTGGTGAGACAAAGCCTGGAGCTGGCAGTCTGTCATGCAATGGTGAAGCAGAGCCTGGGGCAATGGTCTCTCCCTGCTGCTTTTTCACAAGAAAACTTTTGTCCATTAAATAAAAATAGTGCTTGGCTTCTGTGACCTGTGAAAAGCCAGGGACCAATCAGAGAAGCTGCAGCACCAGCTTTTGCACCAGGGGCCTGGTAACTTGCTTGCAAGCCCCCACATAGACAGTCTTTCCCAGCATTTTCTTCCCAGGAAGCCTTTTGTTGATTAAAAAAAAAAGGAAGCTGGGCTCAGTGGCTCAACTTGTAATTCCATGCTTTTGAAGGCTGAGGTGAGTGGATTGCCTGAGCCCGTGGGGTTGAGACCCGCCTGGGCAAGTGAGACCTCATCTCTACAATAAATCAAAAATATCAGCCCTGGCCACTAGCTTCCTAGTCCTCACTCAGTCAGCCACTCACATGCTCACTCGCTCACAAGCAGGTACACAAAATTTTCTATACACTCACTCACACTAGAACTCACATAGTCCAACTGGCTCAGTCACCATTTTCCTAACCTCTCACATAATTTTAAATGATCAGTTTTTGTTGAAATTTTGTGGCACAGTCAAAGAAGCAAAAATTACAGCCAGTACACAAAGTTGAGGGTAAAATTCTGACAACAGAAATTTTCCTTGAGGAAGTTCAGGTGTTGAATTTACCTGAAAAAACCATTAGTTATTTTAAATATGTTCAAAGGACTAATGTACATTATTGTTGGGAGCTGGCCACAGAGGCCCACTGAGTGTTAGGGATCAGGAAGGGCCGTTGACCCCGAGACCACTAGGATGCGTTTGGGAGCTATTGACCCATTTCCTCCCCCTTTCTACTCAGCACTAACCAGATTAAGCTCCTGTGAGCTCAAGACATAAAAACTCTGAGATTGGGATGAACACAAGCTAACTTTAGAAGCTCATTGCTCCCATTCTTCCACAAACTGCAGTTTTGGCTTTCACACAACTTATAATTCAAACTCGTGTCACATCTAAGAGCCTTAGTATTGGTCACAGGCTTCTGGGTCATGATCTTAGGATTTATTGAAGGTGTAAATTGTAGAATATCGTTTTAGAAGACAACCATTTTGTTGAAAGAATGCGGCTGGGTTATTTGCAGGTAGCCCACTGTGACCTTTGGACTGGGCCACATTCCAAACATTCTGGGATGGGCCACTTTCGTTTGTAAAGTAAATACTTAAGCTTCTATAGAATTGTTTAACTTGGCATAAATCAATCAGCTTAGGATGAAAAAGGCTTATGTCAGTCATGGACATAGGTTATCCTTTGTTATGGGATTTTAAGATTATCATATGAAAAGGGTTTAAAGGCAATCATTGATTAAGTTTTCATGGATTAAGGTTTCTGGTGGGTGGGGGACGCCCTTCCCACATCTGACTTTGTGTATAAAAGATCCAGTGTAATTCCCAATAACACTCATTTGCTTCTGCACTAGACTGGAGTCCAGTCTCTTTCTTTCTCTCTTCTTCCTTCCCAATCGCCAATGCAGTCTCCACCTTTGGGGTACCCTGAACCCGGCTGAAGCTGGACTCCAGCACACTATGTTTGAAAATTAAAGGAAATTATGAGAAATGCATCTAACTAGATAGAGAATATTTAATAGAGACAGAAATTATTTAAAAAATCCAAAAAGGCAGAGTGCAGTGGCTCACACCTATAATCCCAGCACTTTGGGAAGCCAAGGTGAGAGAACTGCCTGAGGCAACAGGTTTGAGACCAGCCTGGGAAACTTGGTGAGACCTCATTTCTATAACAAATCAAAAAATAAATTAGCCATGTATGGTGGTGCATGCCCTGTAATTCCAGCTACTTAGAAGGCTGAGGCAAAAAGATTGCCTGAGCCCAGTTGGTTGAGGTAGCAGTGGCCATGAGTGTGCCTACTGCATTCCAGCCTGGGCAACAGAGTGAAACTCCAACTCAAATAAATAAATAAATAAGATCCAAAGAGAAATTCTGAGGTTGAAAAGTACAATATCTGAAGTTAAAAGTTCACGGGGGGGGTTCAACAGTATATTTAAACAACTGGAAGAAAGAACAACAAACTTGAAAATTGTTGAAATTGTTACAGTCTAACAGAAAATAAACAATTAAAAAAATGAACAATTCCTCAGAGGTGGATGGAATAATATCAAGCCTTCTAATATATACATGATGGTCACCCCAGAAAGAGATGGCATAGAGGGAAGAAATATTTTTTACTATAATGGCTAAAAATCTTCCAAAATTTGATGAAAAATATTAAACTACACATCCAAGAAACTTGATAAATTCTAATTAGTATAAATTAAATAATATTCCAAGATACCTCATAATTAAACATCAAAAGCAAAAGACAGGGAAATAATCTTTAATGAAGTACAAGAAAGGTGAATACAGTGTGCAAGGAATCTGCAATAAGATTAAAGGCTGATTTTATCATCAGAAACAATGTAAGCTAGAAGACAATGGGATGACATTAAAGTTCTGGAGAGAAGACAGAGACTGTGAACTAAGAATTCTGTGTCAAGCAGAACTTATTCTTTAACATGAAGGAAATCAAGATATATCCAGACAACCAAAGGCTGAGAACATTTATCTCTAGTAGATTTCCCTGAAAAGAAATTCTATAGGAAGTCTTTCTGGATAAAATGAAAAGGCATTTGACAATAACGCAATTCACATGAAGAAATTAAGAGCTCTGATGAAGATAACTACATAGGGTGAATTTTATCACTTTTGAATTATATCTCAGTAAAAACATTAGCAAAGCCCTAGTGACATGTGAGATATCAGCTAGAGGTCTATTTGCATCATTAGAATATCAGAAATTGAAGAAAAAGAGCATGGAGCTGAAAAATATTCGAATAAATAGTGACTGAAAACTTGCCAAGTTTAGAGAAAAATATAAATCTATATTTAAGAACCTGAGCAAATTCCAAATAGGATAAAACCAAAGGAATTCCTGCCCAGGCATATTGTAATTAAACTACTAAAAACTAAAGAAAAAATAAAATCTTGCAAATATTCAAAAGAATGTGATAAACTGTTTATGAGGAAACAATTAGAATGGCTACAGATCTCATAATAAACTTAGAAGTCCAGAAAGACATGGCATATTTTTCAATTGGAAAACTAAACAAACAAAAACAAAACAAAACAAAAACAGTCAAGTCCAAGCTCCAAGTCAATTTTTATATCCAGTGAAAATATACTTCATGAAATAAAACTAAATAAATCCATTTTCAGATCAAAAAGAAAAAAATAATAGAATTTGTAGCTCACAGACTTGGGCAATGTTGAAAAATGTTGCTAAAGAAAGTTCTTTAGACAAAAGGAAAATAATGCCAAAAAGAAATGTGTAATATTAGGAACGAAGGAAGAGAAATAGATTTTATTAATATCTTAGTGATGCATACTTTCATTATATATTATATTTTATATGTAAAAGAATATTATTCTCTTCCCAAGTTCTTTAAAATGTGATTGAGTGTTGAAAGCAAAAGTATAATATTGTCTGATAAGGTTTTCAATGTAGGGAACTATAACATAAAGGAGAGACGATTGAAACCTATATGGTGATAGTGTTCTGTATCCAAAGCAGTAAAATAGTGATCCTAAACTGTGAAAAGTTAAGAATATATGTGGTTATCCCAGGATAAACCAATACAAATGTTTACACAAAGATATAGTCAAAAGCATAATTGACAAATAAAATTGAATACCAATAACTATCCAAATAATGCATTAAACTACAGACAAAGAGTAACAGAAATTAAGACAGAGGAAACAGATCAAAATAAATAATAAGTTAGCAGACTTCATTCCAGTTTTTTGTTATATTTATATTAAACATACAAAGTGAAATAATAGACACTGGAGGCTTCAAAACAGGGGAAGTAGGGAGAGGAATAAAGGTTGAAAATTTACATACTGGGTACAGTGGTCACTATTCAGGTGATAGATACACTAGAAGCATAAATCTCACCATTACACCTTGTAACAAACCTGCACATGCACTCCCTAAATCTATAAAAATAATTTTAAAATAAATAAATACAATGAGTTTAAATATTCCAATTAAAAGAAAGAAATTATCATAAATAATATCCAAACATAATCTTACTATAAGTTGTCTACAAAAAACCTACCACAAATCTAATAATGCATGTTAAAAATAAAACAAGAAAAATAGATAACATGCAAACACAAACCCCCCAAAAAATTTTATGGCTATATCAATCCCAGACAAAGTATACTTCAAAGCAATGAAAATGAACAGGAATAAAGAGAAATGCTACAAATTGGTAAGGAAGTTAACTCACAAAAAACTATTAATATGTATATTCTTAAGAAAAAAACTTCAAAATCAAATAAGCAGATACTGACTGAGACGAAAGAATAAATAGATAAATTCACAGTCATAATTAGAGTTGCAATGTTTTTCAGTCATGAAAGACAATATAAATATAGAAGCAAAATATAGAAGAACTGAATACCATCAACTAACACGATCTAATTGAGATTATAGAATACTTCAGTCAACAACAGCAGTTGATGCAATGTCCATTGGTATCAAATGCATGTAAAAAATTTCACCAAGATTTACCATTTGGTTGGTCATAAAACAAACCTTAACAATCTTTTAAAAATTGAAATTACATAAAGTATGGTCTCCAGTCATGATGGAATTAAACCTGTATTCAGAAGCAGAAGAATAACAGGAAAATCTCCAAACATCTGAATTTTAAGCAATATTATTTTCAGTTATCCATAAACCAAAGAGTAAGTAACAAAGGAAATTACAAAATAGTTTGAATTAAATAAAACTTAAGATGCAATATTTTAAAAATTGTGAGATGTAACTAAAGCAGTACTCACAAGAATGTGTATGTAATTGATTTTTTTAGAAAAGATGAAAGGTCTTAAATTAATAATATAACACTCCTTTCATAAAATCAGAGAAGGAAATAAACACAAAGCAAACAAAAGAAAAGAAATAATTAAGATAAATGAAAAACAAAAATATAAAAACAGAGAATATGGATAAAACTGAAATCTGGTTCTTTAAAATACCAATAAAATTATTAAATATCTAGCAACATTAAGAAAAAAATCAAAAAAGAGTGCTGTAACAACAAACTCCACAGATATTGACAGTGATAAAAAAAAATATTAAGGACCCTACATGCTTATCTTTGACAATTTAGAAAAAAAATGGAACAATTCTTCAAAATGACATCTCACCAAATCCACACAAGATTAATAATTAGATAATCTGAATAGCACTAACCTATTAAAGATATTGTATTCATTGCTATACACTTATTTTTAAAATTTCTAGCAACAGTTTTGATGGCAAATTCCAAGAAACATTTAAAGAAGAAACACAAGAAACTCAAACATGCCAAAAGGAAAAATAAAATCACCCCATTAAAAAGTGAGCAAAAAACATGAGTAGACACTTCTCAAGAGAAGACATATGGGCAGCCAGCAGACACTTGAAAAGTGCTCAGCCTCACTAATCATGAGGGAAATGCAAATCAAAACCACACTGAGTTACCACCTAACCCCAGTAAGAATGGCCATCATTAATAAAACAAAAAACAACAGATGCTGATGTGAATGTGGAGAAAAGGGAATGCTCATACACTGTTGGTAGAAATGCAAACTAGTTCATCCTCGATGGAAAACAGTGTGGCAATTCCTAAAGGAACTAAAAATTGAATTGACCTTTCATGTGACTCAGCAATCTCTCTTCTGGGAATATACTGGAAGGTACTTAAATCACTCTACAAAAAAGATACTTTTACATGCATGTTTATTGCAGCACTATTTACAAAAGCAAAAACATAGAACCAACCATGCTGCCCATTGAAACTGGACTGGGTAAGAAAAATGTGGTACATATGCGGAATGGAATATTAGACAGCCATAGGAAGAACAAAATTATAGACTTTTCAGCAACTTGGATGGATTTTGAGTCTACAATAATCAGAGATTTATCACAGAAGCAAAGAACTGAGTACCACATATTATAACTCATAAGTGAACCCTGGACAGGTACCATAATACTAGAAAAATGGGATTGGCAGTAGCTGGAAACTGCTGGGGTGGGGGATACATAACATCAATAAGCATACCTGATAACAACAAACCAGGCAAAGTGAGGACCAAAGGGAGGCACAAACTTTACCTATATGATAAACACTTGTATTCCTAATCCTGAATTGTACCCCACATCTTTAAAATAAATACTTAATTAATTAAGAAAAAGAAACAAAATCAATTTGTCAAGAAAGTAGAAAATGAGTGGATACTTTCTGATTCATTTTATAAAGTCAGAGTTACCCATATATCAAAACTAGACAAAGACATTATAAGAAAACTACAGCCAAATATCTCTCTAAAACAAGCACATAAGAGATCTAAACCAAATATTAGCAATTTGAGTCCAGCAATATATAAAAGAAATGATACATCACCACTAAGTAATACTGCATGCTAAATAGTCTAACGAAAAAATATCATACATGATCATAATAGATGCAGGTAAAGCATTTGACAAAATACAGCAGCCATTCATGATTTTTAAAAAGTTTGTCAAATAGAAGGGAATTTCCTAAACATGACAAAGGCCCCCCCCAACAAATCCTACAAATAATGTGATGCTTAATGGTGAAAGAACAGAAAGGTGACTTCAGTAGGATTCAAGATGACTGATAGACACAACTAGAGCATATTACTTCCACCAAGAGAAACAAAATAGCAAATAGATATTTACACTTCTAATATATCAGCTAAGAGAGAAACGTTGGAATTCAACAGAGAAGCCAGAGGAAGCATGAAAGTCAAATGAGAGGGAAACCAGGCAGCCCTGCTAGGCTTGATCACCGGTGCAGACAACAAGCAGCTCCAGATACAAAGAAAAGGTGAATGAGAGATCCCTGGACTTCCAACCATAGACTTTAACAACTCCTCCACCCTTGCAGGCCTCCAGTCTAACACAAGGAACTGCCTAAATATTGCCCAACAGTGTTCTTGGAACTCAGGTGTCCTCCAAGTCCGAGCAGCTACAGCCATTGCTAACATGAGAGCCCAGCCCTGGAGGGCTGTGTCCTGCTTGGGGCCATTTCAACTGCCAGGCCAGGGAGGAAGTGGGAGTCCAGGTGATTTCATTCACCACAAAGACCAATGCTGCCTCCTACACAGCATCTGTTTGGGACAGGAAGACTTGTGGTCTGAGACAGTTTTGCATTCTGAGCACAGACTGCCTGTGTCAAAGGCACAGGAGCTGAATGGGTCTCACTCTTGCTGGCTACTCCTTTATCCCCTGTGATTTATTTTGTGCAAGAGAGGTAGTCCTTTATCCCTGGAATATTACCCTAGTGGCCAGGGTACTCTTGATCTCCACTGGGGTCACCACTTGCACACACATACATAGAACCAGAGCATAAACTTGCCTAACCCAGGCCCTCACCTGGCTTTCTCCCTTCAACCTACCTTGGGACTCAGAGAGGAACAGGGAATTTCACCAACCCCATGCCCCAGCCATCACCTAGATCATCTGGATACTTCTCTGGGATAGCATAGGCCAAATATAAAGTCCACAGCCACCACTGTGTCTGACTCTGTCCTGCAAGCACCACTTTCCACCAGAAGTCAACTGGCACAGCGCATTACAACATCTACTGACACAACACAGTACTTGGGAAGGAGAAAACTGTTGCCAGACCTCAGCTAACTCAGGAGGCCTTCAGCCTGTGCTCATACCAAGCACAGTTCTGCCACAGCTAGTAAGTAAGAACATCATCACACTAAGACTATACACTGTTGGGAGCCAGCCGTGGAGGCCTGCCTGAGCGTTAGGGATCTAGGTGGGCTGAGGACCCTGAGACCACTAGGATGAGTTCAGGAGCTGATGGCCCATTTCCTCTTCTCTTTTTTGCTGTTTGGCACATCTCACTAGCAGGGACTTTGATAATCTAAGCTTGAAACTTCGAGAGTACGACAGGCATGTCTAACTCTAGGGATCCATTGTTCCCATTTCTCACAGACTGTGGTTTTGGCCTTTCAATCAATTGCAGTTCAAACTCAGGTCACATTTGGGAGCCTTATATACAATACAAGCTTCTCTATAAGATTTAAAAGTATATTTGTAGAATTAGTATATACATATGAAGAGCTGCTTTCAGCTTTAGATGGTATAGATGATTATCTAGAGTTACTAGAAACAGCCCAGCACAAACTTTGGGCTGGGCCACATTCCTAAGGGCCCAGTACGTGCTTTGGACTGGGCTGCATTCTTTTAAACAGGTTTTAGCTACAGTTAGTGTAGGGTTTTTCTACTTATTATAGAAATTGAATTTATTTTACCCATAGAAAGTATTGTAGAATAGGTTATGCTACGTTAGTGAATTATGTTAGCTCAAGCATGATTAAACAGGATATTTGAGGTCTAATAAGAATACAGATAACTTTAGAAATTTCATTGTTCCCATTTTCTACTATTGAGGTTTTGACTTTAGTACAATTTACAATTTGTATTTGGGCTTTATTTTAGAAGCTTTATTGCTGATGATCAGCTTTATATATTAGGATTAGGAATTACACTTTTATAGAAGTTAAGATAGATATATAGGATTTTAGAATAGCCATTTTGTTAAGAGATTGTAATCAATTGTTCCTAAAAATGGCCCAGCATGATCTTTGGACTGGGCCACATTCTTTAGGAACTGGTTTGAGCTATAATTAAGAGTTTCTATAGTGTAGGTAGAATTTGCATAGAATAAAAAGATATTAAGATTTAAGTTAGCCATTAGGTGTTGTGTATGCATAAGCTTTAGAAGTTATTGATTATTAGAATATTATGATGTTAGAATTGTTGTATTGCTTTTGAGGAGCATTAACCAAGCATAAGGAACAGTGAGATAATTTTGGGATTGTCCTTCTTCATGCTTGGGAAAACGCCTGGTGGGTGGGGGACGTCCCTCATCCACCTGGCTTTGTGTTCACGTGAAAATCTTGTGATTTTGCCTGTGAGACTTTAGGATAAAGGGCTTATGGTTTGTCCCATTCAACGGCTTCTGCACTAGACAGGGGTCCAGTCTCTTTCTCTTTATTTCTCCAGAATAATCACCAATGCCGTCACACCTCCCAGGGACCCTCTAAATCTCTCTGCAGGGGCTGGCCCCCCACAATACACAACCAAGGAAATCCTACACAGTCTGTGCCACACCCTTGTTACCTACATCAGAGCTGGTGCTAACATATCCATTGGGAGATGCAACATTGCCCCTCTTTGGAGCTAAGAGCACATCCCAAGTCACTGCATATCTTAAAGACAGTCTATAGCCTAAGGCATCAAAGAGTTTTTCCAGAGGGCTATATAGAGACGATGGTGACTAATTCTCCTCAGAAGATAGGATCAAAACTGCCTGTGAATAATCAAAGACCAAATGGAGTATTAAGGGGAGAGCACATCAGAGAGTTCACAAGAAGATTTTACAGTAGACATTAAAAAAGAAAGTAACAAGAAACTGGCAGAGATTAAACTCTAAGAGACTTAGTACTTCCTGAAAAGAGTAGGTGGGATGACTTTTTGTCTCTCTAACCCATGCAACAGACTGCTGGTACCCAAACTCAAGAAAAGCTCCTTTACCCTCTCCTAAGTGCTAGAGGGGTCTGTGATTTGGGGACTTCTTGAGGACATTACATTGAACTACAAGCTTGCGCAGTGACTTTTTCTTTTACTCCTGGACCAGAAGTGTTGTAGCAGGTGCCATACTAGGTGTACACCAGTCATGTGAATTTGTTGTGCTCAGAGATCTTCAACACTATGTCTTCATATCACTGAATCCCTTGCAGCTACTCCACAGCACCAGCCTGGATTGTGGCAGTTCTGCAAGTTGATTAGACCCAGAGAAGAAGCAGTATTCACAGCATTTGGATCCTAATGGATTGCTACTC
This sequence comes from Carlito syrichta, assembly GCF_000164805.1. Taxonomy (NCBI): domain Eukaryota; kingdom Metazoa; phylum Chordata; class Mammalia; order Primates; family Tarsiidae; genus Carlito; species Carlito syrichta. Next base: position 33,231 of record NW_007233437.1, on the reverse strand, counting down.
CTGAAGAAGTTCTCCCATGGGATTAAAATATCCTGCGTTCTGACTTTATCTGTGTTCCAGAACTTCCTACTTGAGGGAAGTCTCTTTCAGCAAGGATATGGACATGATGCTGGGCTCAGTGGAGGAAGACTGCATTTCTGTCCCAGTAGTTGAGTAGCCCTGGTGATCATGAAGGGTCTTGCAGAAGAGGACTTCTGCTTCTCCTTGCTCACCACTGTAGACAGTCACTTTTCTTGCAAGATCTCGGCATGAGTGTGCCTCTAAACACCCTTTCTGCAGAACTTTGGGTTGACTGCATCATCATAAAAGGCATGCCCCCGATCTCAGGCTTGCACAAGAGATAAAATTCCTCCCCCTCTCTATGTGGAATGTAGTATTTTTACAGATGGATAGAGGTATATGTCTGATCTGAATATATAGAACACTGGATAGGGGCATGGTGAGGTGGTAGGCCACTTTCTTGCCAGCCTGATGGTGGAGCTGAGGCAGCTGTCTCCCTTCCTCCAATGAAAACCTCAGTACATTTCACTGGGAACTCCCCTAGCTGCCTGTGTCAGAACTGAGATTTTTGCCCACCATAGGGGTATTGCATATATCCACTTGCTTCAGCTGCAACCAGTTCTCAATAATGAGTGCTTTCCACTGACCTGAAGGCTGAATTGTTCAACCATTTCCAGTACTTTTATCTAGTGAAAAAAAAATTTTTTAGGAAAAAAGTGCTCACCACTTGGGAACAAGATAGGTTTCATAAAACTTCTGACGAATGTCACAGGGAACAGTGAACCTACTCACACATCTAAAAAATTGTTACTACAAGAAGCATCTGAGAAAGCCAGTGCACAAAGATTCTCTATAACCAAGGAACTCGTACAGAGCCTTTGCCACTGAAAGCACCCAGATCCAAAACTAGATGATCATAAACTATACACATTAAAATCACATCCTCAAGGAGATAAAAAACCTCACTGAGTAAAAAATAAATTTTAAAATAACAAGAAGAAATATAAACACAGATCAGAAGAAATCGGGAAAATAATACTGGCAAAATGAATTTAAAAAGCATTTTACAACTTACCCAAATGGTGACACTACTTCTCCAACAATGAATTCAAATTCAAATGAAGTCTTTGAAATATGAGATAAAGAATTCAAAAGGTTGTTGATGAAGTTGTTCAGTGACACAAACTTCAAAAAATTATCAGATTATGTAAAACATCTAAACCTAAGAATTGCAGTTGTTCTCAAGGGAGAAGAAAAGGCAAAAGGTTTGGAAAACCTATGTGGGGTAATAATTAAGCAAAACTAATCGGTCTTGCTAGAGATTTAGACATCCAGATACTAGAAGTCCAAAAGAAATCCTGGGAGATACATTACACGAATGACATCACCAAAACATATAGACAACAGGCTAACTAAAGTCAGTGTGAAGGAAAGAATTTTAAAAGCTAAATAGTCAAATAATTTATAAAGGTAAAACTTATCTGACTAGCAACAAACTTCTCAGTAAATACTTTGCACATCAGAAGAGACTGGAATCCTGTCTTTAACCTCCACAAATGGAATGATGGTCAGCCAAGAATTTTGTATCCTGCAAAACTAAGTTTCCTAACTGAAGGAAAAATCAATTCCCAGATAAGCAAATGCTGTAGGCTGACTCTACATGAAAAGCTCAAAGGAGTTCTAAGCATGGACACGGAAGGCCTAAATACACCAATAAAAAATCACTTGAGAGTATAAAACTCACAAGGCTTATAAAACAGTAACACAGTGGAGAAAACAAAGCAATGAGGTAGCAATCAACATAATGACTGGAAAAATACCTCACATATTACTGAACTTTGAAAGTAAATGTTCCAAATGCCCCACTGAAAAGATATACATTGGTAAATGGATTTTTAAAAAGCACAATCCAAATTTCTGCTGCATTCAAGAGACTCACTTAATGCACAAAGATTACTATAGATTCAAGGTAAAAAGTTGGGAAAAAATATATATTCCACACACATGGAAACTAAAAACAAACAAGAGTAGCTATTATATCAAATGAAAGATACTTTAAATCTAAAACAGTAAAAAAGATAATACAATGTATTATGTAATAAGGGGATCAATAAGAAGATATAATTATCCTAAATTTATAAAGTGGGGGAAACTCCTAAAAATCAAATTTATTCATTAAAAATTGTGTTTTATTCTTACATGCTTAAACTTCAGTCTCTATCAAAATACTCTTCATTTGATACAATACGTCTATCAAGATGCTTTTCTCACTTCTCAAAACAATTTTTAAACTTATCAATTGTGATATCTTGTAGTGCTTCTGCCATTTTTTATTTCACCTCTTCCACATCAGCAAAACATTTCCTTTTGAGGAATTTTTTCATCTGGGGAAGTAAAAAAAAAAAGTTGCTCAGGGTGAGATTGAGTGAATAGGGAAGGTGTGGCATGGGGTCATGCCATCTTTGTTCAACAACTGCAGGACACTCACTGCAGTATGGGTAGGTGTGCTCAGAACTCGGACAGCCAAGGACTCTATTGGGAGATGCCCAAATCTATAATGTCATCGTTACTGCTCATGCTTTCGTAATAATTTTCTTTATAGTTATACCCATTATAATCGGGGGGTTCGGCAATTGACTAGTACCTCTTATAATTGGGGCCCCCGACATAGCTTTCCCATGAATAAACAATATAAGCTTCTGGCTATTACCACCATCTTTCCTTCTGCTACTAGCCTCCTCAATAGTAGAAGCTGGTGCAGGAACAGGTTGAACCGTATATCCCCCTCTAGCAGGAAACAGCCCACGCGGGAGCCTCTGTGGATCTTACTATTTTTTCTCTTCACCTGGCAGGAGTATCTTCTATCCTGGGCGCTATTAACTTTATTACAACCATTATCAATATAAAACCCCCCGCTATATCACAATATAGCTATATCACAATACCAGACCCCTCTATTTGTATGATCTGTCCTCATTACTGCAGTAGGTGTGCTCATAAATCACCCATCATGAGATGGGCAAATGCTTAAAAGAATACCCAAAGAGAAACTTACTGACGCCAAACACAGCTTCTCACCACAATGCTAGCTGGTATACTGACATCAATCACTTCCTAGAACACTCACTTAGTGGGGGAAACCTGTACTAAAGGATGCCCTCCCTCCAGTAATTCCAGATTTTTTGCCACCCACCCCATATGCACCTAACATCAAAGCTCCCAGCTTTATAAAACAAACACTACTAGACCCAAGTAAAGAGATAGAGAGCAATACAATAACAGCAGGGGATGGAAATCACATCAAATATCTTCCTAGATCACAGTGGAATAAAACCAGAATCCAATTCCAAAATAAACTCTCAAAGTCATACAAATACATGAAAATTAAACAGCCTAATCCTGAATTATCTTTGGGTCAACAATGAAACCAAGATGAAAATTTATTTTTATTTTTTTAAAAATGAATGGTAACAGCAGAACAATTTATCAAAATTTCTGGGATACAGCAAAAGCAGCGCTAAATGAAAAACTTATACCACAAAATGCCTATGTAAAAAAGACAGAAAAATCATATATTTATAGTCTTGCATCGCACCTAACATTAGGAATTAGAAACACAAGAGCAAACAAATCGAATGCAAATCTAGCAGATAAAAAGAAAATAACAGATCAAAGAAGAACTAAACAAATTTTAAACAAAAAATATAAAATATCAGTGAAATGAAAAGTTCCTTCTCTGAAAAGAAAAGCAAAACTGGTAGACCACTAACTAGATTAATCAACAAATAAGAGAGAATATTTAAATATGCTCTTTCAGAAATGAAAATAGAGATATTACTACTGATAACAAAACACGCAAAAGATCACTTAAGAGTACTACGAAAATTTCTAAGCAAATAAACTAGAAAATCTAGAAAAAATGGAAAAATCCCTGGAAATACACAACCCCCCAAAGCTTGAATTAGAAAGAAACAGAAACCCTGAACAGATCAATAAAGCATAGTGAGATTGAATGTGTAATTTAAAAAAAATCTTCCACCAAAAAGTCCAGGACCAAACAGATTCACAGCCAAATTCTACCAAACATTAAAAGATGAACTGGTACTAATCAAACTGAAACTATTCCAAAAGACTGAGAAAGAGAGAATCCTCCCTACCTCATTCTAAGAGGTCAGAATCATCCTGATGCCAAAGTCAGGAAAGGACACAGCAAAAAAAGAAAACTACAGACCAGTATTCTTGATGAGCATAGATACAAAAATCCTCAACAAAGTACTAGTATTCTGAATCCAACAGCACATCAACAAGATAATTCACCATGATAAAGTATGTTTCATTCCAGGGATGTAAGGATGGTTCAGCATATGCACATATGCAAGTCAATAAATGTGATTCACCACATGTGTAGAATTAAAAACAAACCTATATGACCATTTCAGTAGACACAGAAAAAGCATTTGATAAAAGTCAGCATCCCTTATTTATAAAAACCATCAAAAAGATAATAAAAGCCACGTGTAACAAATCTATAGCCAACATCTTATTAAACAGGGAAATGTTAAAAGCACTATCCCTCAGAACTGGAAAAATACAAGGATTCTCACTTTCACCCCTTCTATTCAAAACAGTACTGGAAGTCCTAGATAGAGCCACCTGGCAAGATAAAGAAATAAATGATAGCCTAATTAGTAAAGAGAAAGTCAAACTATCTCTGAAAACCCTAAAGCCTCCTCCAAAGGCCTCCTAGACTCGATATACAAATTCAGTAAATTCTTAGGTTACAAAATCAATGCACACAAGTCAGCAGCGCTGCTGCATACCAATAATGAACAACATGAGAATCAAATATTCAATTTCATTTATGGTAGCTGGAAAAAATGCCTAGGAATGTATTTAATGAAGGAGGTAAAAGATCTCTACAAGGAGAACTACAAAACATTGATGAAGACATCATAGATGACACAAACAAATGGAAAAACATCCCATGCTCATGGGTTAGGAGAATTAATATCATTACAATGACCATGGTACTCAAAGCAGTCTATATATTCAATGTAATCTCTATCAAATTACCAACATCATTTTTCACAGAATTAGAAGAGACAAAATTCATATGGAACTCCAAAAGGCCTTAATAGCCAAAGCATTCCTAAGCAAAAAGAATAAAGCTGGAAGCATCACATTGCCTGACTTGAAATTATACCACATACTGGGGACAAGATGACATCATATCCGGTCGGAGTGTAAGTCTCTACCTGGATGAGTGCACCAAAAACTAATCTGCATCTTTTTGTGTGTGCAAGTGGGTGAACGAATGTCCAGCTGAGTGGAGACATGGGATCAAGCACACAGGGCCTTTCTGCAGAAATGGTTACAATTTGCCACTGCTCTGAATTCAGCACCCATTCTGTGCAGAAGGCTCCACCATTCCTGGAGTATCTCTCAGGAAATAGCAGATTAGCTGGCACCTGGTCCAAACCACTACCTGGTCCAAACCAACAGGCCAGGCACTAGCAGTAGGGACTGTGCAGAAAGCACTAGGAGGAAATCTGGAGCTGAGCCCCATCAGAGAATAAAAGTATGGACTGCTGCCATTTTCTCTGTCTCAGGACTGGGTAGATACTTGCTTTATCTTGCCCAATTCTGAGTTACCTGCATCCTGAGCAGCCTACATCCTGAGACTGAAGGGTGATCTCCACACCCCTCTGAAACCGACCATTGTTTGCCCAGAGAGGATATTCCAAGTGCACGATACCAGAGAGACAGATGCCCCATCTCCACACTGGACCAAACACAGACTCATGCAATCAGAGCGGGAGACCTAGCAGCAGATAATTTGGGAGGTTTTTCCCTGGAAGATCTGCTGGAGCAAGCTGAATGCTGGCAATGAGGGCCACAGAGGGAACTCAAGGAGGAAGCCTGAAGCAGACTCCCAAGGAAGAAGTGGAGAGAGCCCACCTGCGCCTGGATGGGGCTCCAGTGCCTTCTCACAAGGTCCCAAGCTCCGGAAACTGGTAACTGCTGGGTAGTGAGCTATTGACCTAATTTGTGACAGAAACAGCAGCCAGCAGAGAAACTGAGCAGACTCTCTAACACCTGGGCAGAGAAGTGCTCCAGGGCAGCCTCTGTGGAACTGCAGAACTGCATCTTGAGGCTCCGATCTCTGCGTCGCATTGGGGCTGCTCTTTTTGACCTCAGAGAACATTGCCCCTAGTGCACAAGCCCTGGTGGGTAATAGCTGATGTGGAACCCCAGATGATCCACCCTCCACCCTGAGTCAGCTGCTGGGTGATTGATGCAGACAGCAGAACTAACCAAGAAGGAGGCTGCTGGTGGTATTGGTTTGTTTGCTTGATTACTTTGTTTGGTTGCTTTGTTGGTTAGTTTTCTTTTTTCTTTCCTTCTCCTATTTCTCTTTCTTTGTTCCTTCTCTGTTATTTATTTATTTGTTTGTTTGTTTATTTTTATTCTTTTATTTTTCTTTCTTCTTACCCATTCTCCTCTTTTCTCTTTTTTCCTTCCTTCTCTCTGTTTTCCTTCTTATACCATGTCAGCACTCCCACTGTAAGGTCATATTGTGCAGAGGTGGAGTGCAAGTCCCAGCTGGCCCATTCACCAAATAGTAAACATTATGACCCACCAATAGGTTCTGAATCCTTGAAGCCTCCCCCATCCCCTAGTAAGTCTCAAAATTGTAAAGACACAGTAAAATGCCCCAATTCCAGCCCTACTTCATAAGTGAACAAACCTGGAGCTCTGGCTCAAGGAAAGACAAAAGGTAGAGCAAATATCAGAAGTGACTACTTCTCCATTTTCCACTGAGCAACAGAATTAAAGAGAAAGACAGGAGAACTGTTACAAATGGAGAAAAACCAATAAAGAACTACTGGTTACCTCTAGAGCCCCAGCAAAGAGTCAGTGCTAGAAAGAACAGCTACTGGGGAACAATGGCTATCTCTGAGATTGACAGTACCCATAAGGTACTTATGGAGACCAGGGAATCATTGGATAGAGTGAATAAAAAACAAGAAATGCAATGCTAAAGCTAAATGAAAGTGCAACAGTGTTGGACAAACTCAAGAAAGTGTACTTAGAAATAACAGAAATAAAGAACTCCATTCAAGAAATATATAGCAATCTGACAAGCATGGGAAGCAAAATTTGACAAGCAGAAGAAAGAATCTCAGAGAAAGAATCTCAGATATTCCAAAATATGGAATAAACCAAATCTATTAAAAACATAGGGGAAAAAAACCTGAGAAGAAATAAGAAACTCTCCAAGAGATGTGCAATTTTATCAGAAAAACAAACTTCCATCTGATTGGAATACCTGAAATAGAAAGAGAAACATTAAATATCCTGGAAAATAACATTCCATGAGGTCATTCAAGAAAATTTCTTTCATCTGGCCAGAGAGATGACTATACAAGCACAAGAGATTCAGAGAACTCCTGCAAGACATCTTATGAGAAGACCAACCCTTTGACACATAGTAATTTGCCTATACAAAGTAGATATAAAAGAAAAAAATTCCTAAAAGCAGCAAGGGAAAAAGGTCAGGCTGCCTACCGGGGGAGATCAATCAAAATTGCTACAGACTAATCTACAGAAACACTACAGGCCAGAAGAAATTGAACCCCGATCTTTAATGTCCTCAGAGATAAACAATTTCAACCAAGAATTTCCTACTCAGCTAGGCTAAACTTCATCAGCAGGAGACAATTGAAATTCTTCCCAGACATTGAATCCCTAAGAGAATATGCTGCTTCAAGACCAGCTCTACAGGAGATGCTTGGAAAGTGCTGTGTACAGAAGAAAAAAGAAATAAAAGGAATACCATATACTTCACAAGATCACAAACAAATACAGAAGCAGCAGAACACACAGCATACACCCCCAAAGTAAACTACATACATATATAAACACAAAGCTAAACAAAACAACTTTATTAGATTGTTTATGACAGGGACAAACATTCATATTATAATAATCAGCCTGAATGTGAATGGATTAAATGCATCATTGAAAAGACATAGGATGGAAAACTGGATTTTAAAAAAGCATGATCCAGAAATTTGCTGTCTCCAGGAAACTCATCTTACCACAAAGGACACACACAGACTCAAAGTTAGAGGATGCAAAACACATTTCCAGGTGAATGGATCACAAAAGAAGGCAGGAGTCATGATCTTAATATCAGACAAAACAATTTTTAAGCTATCAAAAATTTTAAAAGATATGGAAGTATACTACATAATGATAAAAGGTTCAATCCATCACAAGAACTATCCATTCCAAACATATATGCACCCAACAAAGGAGCACCGGTTTTTATAAAACAGCTACTTAGTAGACTAAAAAAGTATATTGACTCTAACACTATCATAACTGGAAGCTTAAATACTTCACTAACAACCTTAGATTTATCATTAAGGCACAAAATCAACAAAGAGATCCAGAGCCTCAACTTGATGCTTGATCAAATGGACTTAGTAGATACCTACAGAACACTCCACCCAATAACCACAGAATATAAATTCTACTCATAACCACATGGAATATAGTCCAAGATCGACTGCATACATGGCCATAAATCAAGCATAAACAAACGTCACATGATTGAAATACTGCCATGCACCTTCTCAGACCACAGTGGAATAAAAATAAATATCAACACCAACAAAATTCCCCCCAAACTCACAAAGACATGGACACTAATGAGCAAGATGCAGACAACTCCGGGGTCAACACAGAAATCAAAACAAAAATTTAAAGATTCCTGGAAACAAATGAAAATCAAGAAACATCTTACAAAAACCTCTGGAATGCCATGAAAATAGTACAGAGAGGAGAATTTATGTCTCTATGAACACACATAAAGAAAATAGAAAGAGAACAAGTTAGCAGCCTAAGAGATCACCTAGGGGAACTGGAAAGGCAAGACCGCCAAAACCAGAACTTCAACAGAGGAATCCAGATCACCAAAGTAAAAGCCCAAATATGGGACATAAAAGATAAAAATATCATAGAAAAAGTCAATGAAACAAAAAGCTGCTTCTTTGAAAGGACAAGCAAGATTGATGGACTCCTAGCCAGCATGGCCAAGAGAAAGAGAGAAAAAGCACAAATAAACACAATCAGAAATGCAAAAGATCAAATCATAACTGATCTCAAAGAAATACAAAAAATTATCAGAGGTTACTATGCACACTTAGAAACAAACTCGATAGCCTAAATGAAATGGAGGACTTTCTGACATCACACAACCTCCCAAGGTTGAAATAAGAAAAATTGATATCTTAAATAGACCAGTTACAACCCAGGAAATTGACTCCATCATAAGAAAACTGTCTACAAAATCAAACCCTGGACCAGACAGATTTTCAGCAGAATTCTACAAAACATATAAGGAGGAGCTAATACCAATCACATTGAAAGTATTTCAGGTGATTGAGAAAGATGGAACACTCCCCAAATCATTTTATGAAGCTAACATCACACTGATACTCAAACCAGGTAAAGCTCCAACTAAAAAAGAGAACTACAGGCCAATATCCTTGATGAATATAGATGCAAAAATTCTCAACAAGATTCTAGCAAATCGAATCTAACAACACATCTCAAAAATCATCCACCATGACCAAGTGGGCATCAACCCTGAGATGAAGGGCTAATTCAAAATCTACAGCCCATAAAGGTAATTAAATACATCAGAAACACATGATTATATTATTAGATGTGGGAAAAGCTTTTGAAAAAATTCAGCATCCCTTCTTTATTAAAAAAAAAAAAGACCCTTGAACACTTAAACATAGAAGGAACATACCTCAAAATAGTAAGAGCCATCTATGATAACCCCACAGCCAACATATTGCTAAATGGACAGAAATTGGAAGCATTTCTTCTGAAAACTGGAATAAAACAAGGCTGTCCACTCTGATAGCTCCCGTTCAACACAGTGTTGGAAGTCCTGGCCAGAGCAATCAGACAAGAGAAGGAAATCAGGGGTATTCAAATAGAAAAATAAGAAATCAAGTTATCCCTCTTTGCTGACAGTATAACCTATACCTTGAAAATCCAAGAGAATTTGTCAAAAACCTCCTGGCACTGATAAGGGATTTTTGCAAAGTCTCAGCGTACAAAATAAATATTCAAAAGACATTTTCAGTCTTATACACCAACAACTAACAGGCAGAGAACCAAATAAAAAGCACAATTCCACAAAAACAAAAAGAAAGAAAAAGAAATATGTCTGCATCTTCCTAGCCAGAGAAATGAAAGACCTTTACAACAAAAACTACCAAACACTTTCCAAAGAAGTCAAAGATGATACAAACAAATGGAAAAATATTCCATGCTCAAGAATTGGAAGAATCAACATTTTTAAAATGTCAATTCTACCGAAGGTAATCTACAGATTCAGTACTATACCCATTAAATTACCAACATCATTCTTCTCAGACCTGGACACAACATACAAAAATTCACATGGAAACATAAACTTCCATGAATAGGCAAAATAATTCTCTGAAGAAAAAATGCAAGAAGTGTCACACTTCCAGACTTTAAACTGTACTATAAGACTACAACAATCAAAACAACCTGGTATTCGTACACGAACAGGCAAAAAGATCAATGGAAAGGGATAGAGATTCTGAAAGCAAAACCTCAATTTCTCAACCAATTCATCATTGACAAAGCCTCCACCATCAACCACTGGGGAGAGGATTCCCTATTCAAACATATTACTGGGAAAACTGGCTGACCACATGCGAAAGAATGAAACAGGATCTCTACCTATACCATACACAAAAATCAACTCTAAATAGATCAAAGACCTAAAAGTAAAACCTCAAACCTTAAGAATCTTAAAAAATACAGGAGACACCCTTATGAAAATCAGAATAGGCAACCAATTGCTGATCAAACCCCCAAAAGTCCATGCCATAGGAGGTAAGAGTGACAAGTGGGACCTCATCAACTGAAAAGCTTCTGCAAAGCAAAAGAAACATCAAGAGAGTGGAGAGATAGCTCACAGAATGGGAAAATATATTTGCCAACTGCATATCTGACAAAGGCCTAACATCCAGGATCTAAAAGGAACTCAAATGTGCTGAAAGGAAAAATAAAACCAAACAGCCCCATTAAAAAGTGGGCAAAAGACATGAATAGATACTTCTTAAAAGAATACATTAGAGCAGCCAATAGACACATGAAAAATTGGTCAACCTCACTAATCATCAGAGAAATGCAAATCAAAACCACACTGAGTCCCAGTTAGAATGGCCATCATTAATAAAACGAACAACTACTGATGCTGGTGAAGATGTGGAGAAAAGGGACCACTTCTACGCTGCTAATGGGAATGCAAACTAGTTCAACATTTATGGAAAACAGTGTGGCTATTCCTAAAAGAACTAGAAATTGGCCTTCCATATGACCCAACAATCCCCCTTCTGGGAATATAGCCGGAGTAACTTAAATCACTCCACAAAGAAGATACCTGCACATGCATGTTTATTGTAGCACTATTTTCAACAGCAAAAATATGGAACCCATCGAAACTGGACTGTATTTTTTTAAATGTGGTACACACACATAATGGAATATTATGCAGCCATAATAAGAACAAAATTATGGACTTTGCAACAATTTGGATGGATTTAGAGTCTATAATACTCAGTGATTTATCACAGAAACAAAGAACAGAGTACTACATGTTCTCACTCATAAGCAGACCCTGAATATTTACAATACAGTAAGAAAGGGATCGGCAGTAGCCAGAAACTGCTAGAGGAGGAAGGGGCAGTACATAACATCAAAAAGGGTACCTGATCTCAAACCAGTCCAAGTGGGGACCAAAGGGAGGTCCAAATTTACCTGTACAATGACTACCTGTATATCTAATCCTGAATTGTACCCCACCTCTTTAAAATTAAAAAAAAATAAAAATTATACTACAAACTTTAAAAAAAATTTAGCACCTCTTTTCACTCTCAAGGATCTCTATTTGGATAATGATCATTCTACTTTTAGGAAACTAAAATTTTTTCAATTTCTGTATATGCTTTTCACTTACCATGTAAATTATCATATCCTTTACTTTTATAATCTTCTTTGTGCTATCTGACAAAATAAAATCAGGAATATTTATATACCCATTGGGAACATTTATATACCCACTCAGACACTCACACACTCACACACACATACACTTTAGCTCTCTAAAAGAGGAGTCCCCAACACCAAGGTCACAGACCCATACCTTAGTGGCCTGTTTTGAACCAGATCGCACAGCAGCAGGCGAACAGCGATTGAGGGAGCAAAACCTCATCTGTATTTATAGCCGCTCCTCATCACTCCCATTATTGCCTGAGCTCTGACTTCCCTGACTTCAGGAATGGCATTAGATTCTCATAGGAGAGCAAACCATACTTATTGTGAACTGAGAATGCAGGGATCTAGGTTGCACACTCATGAGAATCTAGTGCCTGATGACTTGAGGTAGAGCTGAGGTAGTGGTGCTATATATTCCATCATATATTACAATGTTATAATAATAGAAATAAAGAGCACAATAAATGTAATGTGCTTGAGTCATCCCAAACCATCCCCCCGCCCCACCACTTGCCCCCTCATCCCTGTGGAAACATTGTCTTCCCGTAATCTGTCCCTGATGCCAAAAAATTTGGGGACTGCCGCTCTAAAACTCCCCTGACAATTTTTTTTTTTTTTTAGTCAGTGTCTCAGTCTGTCGCCCAGCCGCAACCTGCTGGGCTCAGGTGATCCTTCCACTTCAGCCTTCCAAGTAGCTAATTGTAGAGACGAGATCTCACCATGTTGCCCAGGCTGGTCTCGCACTCGTGGGCTCGGGCAATCCTCTTGCCTCTGCCTCCTATAGTGCTGGGATTATAGACAATAAAAATTATTTTCAAGCAGCACGCTTAAACAGTGAGAGAATACCAAAAGGCAGAGTTTGTTTGGCTTAGAGGCATTGGGTTAACACACACTTTTTAAACAATGTATCACATGAACTAGATAAGGGCAGATATTACCCGGAACACACAAAAAATATTTTGGCGCATCACCATTCTCTGCTCATAATTCTCAGACACAGGGATGAACTGATAAGAAAAAGAGAGAGTCTTCAAAAATTACCCTGGAACTGTTTTTTGACCAATTTCCTGTCTGGATCGACAACTCTCCTTAGGAATTTTCATTCAGACTAGAGTTCCCTTGATGCAGTTCACTCAGAAGAGAGGGGTAGGCAAGATGTTCTGCCCAGACGTGTGATAATATATCCAGGCATGATTATTTGCAAAACAGTAAAGAAAACTGACAATAAAAGTTCATATTTGGAAGGCTGAATGTAGTATTTTCTATTCTACATTTTTTGGAAAAATTCTAAAAATGTTTGATAATTGATGATTAGCTCAAAGAACATGAAAGTCTCAGCAATAGATAACCTAACAACAGTCAACATAACCTTTACTGAATTAATAACAATTATACCTGATATTTATAGGTTTTTAAAATATGTTAGAATATGTGCTACATACTTGTTATGAAATATCTCTTTAATCCTCATAACATCCCTATAAACTGGGTATGGTTTTTCATTTTATTAATTACAAAAGTGCTCTTAGAGAAATTCAGTGTCATGTCCAGCTTCACTAACCTAGTAATAGGCAGAGTATGGATTGATCAGGCCATCTGACTTGAAATCCATATTGCCTATATGGTCCTAAATGAGATGTGTACATCCATGGCGCTTCAGGCTCACCTGTGGGATAAGAAAATTTAAAGCATCCAAATAACATTGATGGGCTCTAAAAACATTCCACAAATGCTATTTGCTGAAAAATACCAAATCTGGATACCATTCTCCCTATTCATGGGTAAGAAAACCCGTATTTTCATTTTATAAAATTAGTATAAGACATAGAAACTATTTTGAAGCCAAAGCCAAAGAAATTCTTGTCTTTAAGATTTTAAGAAAGGGCTTCTTTCAAAAACATTATATATGTATAGCAATCTTTAAATGTGTGTTTTCTAAAGAACCACAAAGACTTGGCTGCAGTGTTAAGAATAGGAAGTCACAAATTGGGGAAAACAAAAAGAAAAGAAAACTCCGAAGATAGATTTCCACATGGCTAGAGAGAAAAACAACAGCCCTAGGTAATCAGCATGCTCCAATGCTAATACAATGGAATATAAGAGGTCACCTAGGCTATCTCTACATTCATAAAGTTAGTGAAATTGAGGAATAGGTTATTGCCAGTTTAATACATACAAAATTAAGTGCATTGTGTCGATCTTAATTAAAAGTGTATTCATATTACCACTTAATAACTGTTTACTATATCAATTATCTCAGAAGAACTGAAAATGAAACGTGGAATATATAAACCTAAAAAATGTCATAAATATAATTATAAAGGAAAATACTGTGCAAAAGAAGTGGTTACACAAATATTTTTAAAAATATTTTTTAAAATATTTTTTAAAAATAATTTTAAAAAAATAAAATTTTTCAAAATTGTCAAAATTGTTTATAAAATTAGCAGTTTTTTTGAAAGTATATTATACAGTGTTGGTAATGGTATAGGAAAACTGACAAACATATTTATGCATTTTGGGTAAAAGTATTCAACTATATAATATTTTTGAAAAACAATTTGTCAATATATTCCTATTAAGTATATTCCTATTTTTTTACCCAGTGATTACCACCTGGGAAATTAAGTTAAAAAGAATAATTCTAAGCACAGAAGATTAATTCAAAAGTATGTTAGTTGCTGCAGTTCTTATAGTAACAAATATTCTAGATAATGACAATAGGAATATGATTACATAACTTAATCATTAGAATATTTTAAAATGTATTTAAATTGTTAGGAAAAGCTAGGTATATCAAACTTAGCAAGTTCAAAACTGAACTTCTGATCTTCCCCCCAGAATCCGTTTCTCCTGAAGTTGATCTCAACTTAACTAAGACAAATTCAGACCTATTGTTATTATCTCCTTAGGTCAGAAAGCTTGCCCTCATCTTTGACTACTTCCAAATTCCATATCCAGTTTATCACCAACTGTGCCTAAACCCACATACAGAAATTGTTTACAGTCTTCACTTCTTCTACTGTGGTCCAAGATATATCACATTTTGCCTAGATTATTGAAGTTTTCTCCTGTGTAGTCACCTGGTCCTTCATTCTTCTATAAGCAGCTAGAGCAATCTTGTAAAAGGGTGAGTCAAATCACGCCACTCCTCATCTCATAAACTTCCAGGAGCTCCAAATTCCCTATGAGTAAAAGTTATAAATTTTAAAATTGTCTACAACAATTATCTCCAACAGAAAGATAAAGCTAGCCACATTTTTTCTAAGTAGTTACCTTAAAAAATAAAAAAGCTCGTCAATTAATCTTAAGTATATTCTACTTAATCCAACATATCCAATATATTATCATGTCACATATAGTCAACATGAAATTATTAATGAGACAATTATCATTATTTTCTTTATATCAAGTAGTCCTTAAAAGTCCATGTGTATTTTTCCATCTAAGACACATCTCATTTCAAACAAACACAGAAGAACTCAATAGTCACATGTGGCTATTGGTTGCCATATTGAAGCATAGACCTCTCAAGCTTTATTTGGTCTACTATCTGCCATCAACACTAAAATGATCTCAGAATTCTCATTTCCTCATACACTGTACTGGAGCCACACTCTACCTCCTAGTGTTCCTGGCACATACAAGCCTCCATACTCACTGTTACTTCTGCCCAGATATGCACATGACTCATTTCTTTACCTTTTTAAGATCTTTGCTTAGATGTCACTTTTTCAGTGAGAGTTCCCTCACTACTCTCTTAAAAATTAAAACCTGTCTGGGGACCGGGGGGGGGGGCACACCTCATCAATAAGGATACCTGCACAATGCATATTTGTATACCTAACCCTTAACTGTACCCCACAATTTTAAAATAAAAAATATGTATTAAAATTTTTTAAAAAATTGAAACCAAGATTCCAGCACCCTGTTTTACTTATTTTATTTTTCCTATATTATTTATCACAGACTTTGATTTTTCTATGTTCTAAACGACTAGGATTAAGTTCCATTATGTTACCAGAGCAAAAATATGTTAGCTTTTTTATCATTGTATGAACAAGACTGGAAGAGTGCTTGGGGTATATAAGCAGTGTTAAATACATAATTGTTAAATGAGGATTTGCATTCATGTCATAGTTCATTGCCTAGATGTTGAGGTGATAGATGAGAATTTATTTTCCTCCAGACACCATGAGCTGTATTTTTCTCCTTTATGTTTGTTTAAAGCTAAAGCAAGAGGCCCCATATCTACCATTTAGGCTATAGAACTTGCTATGCTCTTAACTAAAGAATAATCATTAAAATAAGATTAACATACGTTTTTAGTGTTGGATCTCTGGAATAGTGGCTCTGAAGTGGTCGCATTCCTTGTGCCTTTTTTTCCCTCCAGTTTTACAAACATGTCAACAAATAGGACAGTTATTCTGTGCTCTGGAAGTAAGAGGACACATATTCCTCATGATGTTAATTTCAAGATTTTTTTTTTTTCTAAATTGACAGTTTTTTCAATATTGGAAAGTAGTTACTCAGAATAACCGCTAGCCTTTATTCATTTTTCAGTCCAATCTGATCATTTCTTCAATTTTTAACAAAAAATTAAAGAGTAGTGGTAAAACTTGTTATCAGCTGGTTTTCACATAGCAAGGATTGGCAGTTGCATTTGCATTACCAATTGGAATCAAAAGTCGTCATGGAAGTTATAAAGTTAAATTTATCAAGAAATATGTAGTTTATACAAGAAAAATTTAAAAGTATCTGTGCCGAATCATTCCTATAATGTCTTTTTAGTCTACCCTACGAGAATCTGAGTCTTTTTCTTGATTACTAAGACATGGTAAATTTACCTTCCTAGGCATATTCAGTGGCAGATGCCAAACTTTTCTTTGTGTATACGTGTGGGCATTGACTGAATATGTTAAATAAGCACTGTATTGAAGACTATTTTCCACTTCTTTTTTTCTCTTTCTTGGGACTTCATTTTGCCTAAGTATAGCCTCATATTATTTTATATAAATTTTGGAGTCCCTGAATATCTGAAAAAAATCTTTATTTGATAAAGTACACTTGAATGGCAATTTATGTACAGTAGTCCCTCAGTATCCATGGGAGAATTTTTGCCAGGACACCCATGGATACCAAAATCTGTAAATGCTCAAGATCCTCCAATAAAACAATGTAGATTCCACATGTAAGAGCATAGAGTATTTTGCTTTCTAAGCCTGGCATATTTTGCTTAGCATAATGTCCTCCAGGATCATCCATGTTGTCACAAGGATTTTCTTATTTTTCAAGTGCTAATAATTTTCCATTGTGCATTTGTGTATATCACATTTTCTTTATTTATCCATCTGTGTAATGAACACAGGTTGATTCCATATCTTGGTTACTGTGAATAATAGTGCAATCAATATAGGAATACAGATACCTTTTTGCTATACTTATTTCATTTCTTTTGAATATATTTTCTTTTTCTTTTTCTTTTTTTTTGAGTTAGAGTCTCACTCTGTTGCCCAGGTTGGAGTGCAGTGGCATGCTCATGGTCACCCCAGCAACCACCTACTGGGCTCAGGCGAAACTTCCACCTCATCCTTCCAAGTAGCAGGAAATATAGGCACGCGCTACCATGGCCGGCTAATTTTTTGATTTATTGTGGAGACGAGGTCTCATCAAGTTGCCCAGGCTGGTCTCGAACTCTGGGTTCAACAATCCTCTCTCCTCGGCCTCCAAAAATGCCGGGATTACAGGCCTGAGTCACGGTGCCTTGCTGAATATATTTTCAGAAGTGGGATTGTTAGATCCTGTTGTAGTTTTATTTTTAATTTTTCGAGGGACTGCCATACTGTTTCCCATAATGATTGCTCTATTTTACAAGCCTACTGGCATTGTACAGGATTTCGCTTTTCTCTACACCCTCATCAGTATTAGTTACTGGTCTTCTTCTTGATAATAGCCATACTAACAAGTGCGAAAAATATAACATTGTACTTTTAATTTACAATTCCTAATAATTAGCATTTTTCATCTACGTGTCCACCATTTGAATATGTTCTTTTGAGATTAAAAAAAAGGCAATTTAGGTTATTTGTCCATTTTTAAATTACTTGTTTACTTACTATCAGTTCCTTCTACATATTGGATATTGATCCCTTATCAGATACATGGTTTGCAAATATTTTCTCCCCTTCCATAGTTTATCTCTTTATTTTGTTCAAATATTTTCATTCTCAGTTGGTTGAATCTGTGATATGAAACCCAGCAATATGAAAAACTACAGTGTAGAGATTTCTATGTTTAAGACAATTTTTTATTTTGATCAGAGCTTTTATGACCACTATCTCCTAAAAGCTCATTTGCTGATGAAAAGTCTGTTGTCATTTGGTGTTAGCTAATTTTTAGGTACATGATTTGAATATTTCTTTGTTTTTCTTTATAAAAATGTTCAGACCTTCTCTTTTTACTTTTTACTTCAGGCTATAAAAATTCACTACACTTTATTGTTTTTTAAAATCTTGCTTTGCACTGCATGCACTTCTTCTGTGGTTTCTTCAAAATTTTCTCCCATGTATTTTCATTTAGATGGATCCTTTTTTCTATGTTTCTCATCTTTTCTGTCAAGTTTTTTATTTTTGTTTGAATAATATTCTGTAAGATTTACTCGAACTTTCTTCAGTTCTACTGTTAAGGGTTTTTTTTTTTAATTTTGCCAATATTTTAAGGTTTTTTGTTTGTTTGTTTTTTGAGTTGGAGTCTCATTCTGTCGCCTGGGTTGGAGTGCAGAGGCATGCTCATGGCCAGCACAGTCCTGACCTGCTTGGCTTAGGCGATCCTTCTACTTCAGCTTTCCAAGTAGCTGGAATTACAGACGCATACCACCACACCTGGCTAATTTTTGTGATTTATTGTAGAGATGAAATCTCATCAAGCTGCCCAGGCTGGTCTCCAATCCCCAAGCTCAAGCAACTTGGCCTCCCAAAGTGCTGGAATTACAGGCTGAGCCAATGCTCTTGGCCTGTTTTAAGTTTACTTTTTGGGGGGAGGATTCTCCTTTTTAAACACGGAATACAAGTTTTGTTATGAAAAAAATATTTCTTGATTGCTTTAAGAATTTTAACAAAATGAATTTGTTATATTTTCTTCCATAAATTGTATTGATTTCTCCAGGAATAGTTGTGCTTTTAATTTTTTAATTTCCTTTTTAGTAATCTTCTATTTGTGTTGCTGACTTTGATTAAATATAAAAATATCGGAAAGTTTATTTATTCATGTATTTTAAAATAAAAGATTGGGTTAAACTGATTAGATAGGTTTCTGGGATATCTCACTTATTGAAAAGGAAAGGAGATACCCAGATAAACTAAGTCAATTGGCCGAAGTTACAGAGGTAGGAAATGTTGAAGCCATAATTCATCCCAATTTTATGAATTTCTAATTCAACATTCTTCTCCCAACAACACAGGGGGGGAAAACTAAGCAAGTCCACAAATACATATGGCAGCAAGAGAGGGAAATAGTCCAATAAAGTCTGAACACTTTTGGTTGTCCTATCAGATCTCTCTGGGGCCACAATAACTCTAACGTAATTTTTATTTTTATTTTTTTCTCTTATCCCAACAGCATGCCCTAAAAATGTACAGCTGCATTTCTCACTGCCAGAAGAGAATCAAGACATTCCCAAGATTTGACTTTGATGTATTCAGCATAGGGCTTATACCTGAACTCCAGGAACCATGGCTCTTTCAGCAAGCCAGCAGTCACCATCTTTCATCTCACTCTACTTGTTTGAAAGTCTAGGAGCTAGAGCCCAAGAATAAACGGACCACTGAGATGTAATCTCTCCTCTTATTTTTCCTCACCCTTTAGTACAGTTTTCATATTCCTTTCAATCTCTTTGAAGTACATAAAGGAAACTTCACTGTGACACACAATAATAGTAGGAGAACAGCAGGCACTTTTAAGATTTGGGATTTGTGCTAGCATGGCATTTCCAGAAGGCATTCCACTGGGGATCAAAATACTTAACCACAAAGCCTGTATGCTCTGCAGGGAAATCTGATGACTGAGCAACACAAAGCCATTTCAAAGACTCATAGTATCACTTTGGGAAAATCCAAGTTTTTGTGAAACTCTAAATCCGGAGCTTAGCACTTCTGACAAGTCATTCAAACCTTACATTGTAAGTGCAGGACCCTATGAAATTTCAGTTCAGTTTAACGTTCTTGGATAAACAAAATATTGTCCTACAACATGGAAGCAGCAAATTGCCATTTTAAAAACCAGTTTTTTGGCAAACAAGCTGAAACTTTATGAAGATTGCTTTCTCTTTGCATGCTTACCATGTGACAAACTCGATCATAAAACCACAGTTTTCAATGATGAAAAAATGCAGACTTTGTATTCCCAACCATGAATATCTTCATGAACTCAAATTCACTGACAGCATCCCTGCGTAATTTCTTCTCTTGAGAAAGCCAATGAGAAAAACAAATAAACCCCCAAACTGCATATTAAGTGTAATCAAGAGAGTGAACGACACCTAAATTACTGTCCAATATCGTAAAGTGCTGTTTCAATTTATGAAATACCTACTTACTGGTTTAAAGCCATGATGAATTAGAAATTGAACATCTAGAGAGAGAGGAGGGACAAGAGAGGAGTAATGGAGTTTCAGACTGACGGTATAAGCCAGGGTGTCTGAAGTTAGTAAAATTACAGTTTTGAGTTGAAAATGGGGAATAGCTCCACACACTATGAATGTAATGGTAAATGTGATAAAATGACAAAAAATGTAAATTGGTGTCAGATGGTGGAGGGCCTTAGATGTTTTGGAGCTCTTAACCTACTCCAAAAATTTGTGTGGTTAAGCCTCAGGCTCACTTTTCAGGGCATGTAGTATAGTACTTGTCTTTTTGTAACAGGCTCAGGAAATCAGACTGCTCAGGACTGCTGCTACCATACAGCTGATTCTAGTCCACTCTAGGCTAATTGTATTTAGACCCTATACCTTTTCCTGTAATAAAGAGAAGGTTACCAGTAAGAGTCCTAATATAATATGAAGGCCCAAATATTATGCTTTTTCTTTTCTTTTTCTTTTTTAATAAAGAAGGTTACAAACACATTACCTACTAAAACAAAATCTACATTTGACAACATAAGAAATAATGTAAATTATAAATAAATAACATAGTTCTGCTAAATTATAAAAGGGAAATATGAATTTTTATTTTTGTATACCAAACTATGATAGCTCTCCAGAAAGGTAAAATGTATCTAGAGCTTAAATCAATGTTAATATTTAAGAAATATTTAAATATTTGAAAAAAGAAGTAGATAATTTTTTTGCAAATACCTTAAGACCGAGATATGTTGTTGTTGTTATTATTATTATTATTGAGTTGGAGTCACACTCTTGTCACCCAGGCTGGAGTGCAGTGGCACACTCATGGCCACCACATCCTCGACCTGCTGGGCTTAGGCGATACTTCCACCTCAGCCTTCCAAGTAGCCGGAACTGCAGACACACGCCACCATGCCCAGCTAGTTTTTGTGATTTATTGTAGAGATGAGGGCTCACCAAGTTGCCCAGGCTGGTCTTGAACCCTCGTGCTCAGATAATCCTTTCACCTCAGCTTCCCAAAGTTGTGAGATTACAGGCTGAGCCATATGTCCGGCTGAGATATGTTATTCTAAATTAGCCTATTTGGTAGGTATTTGCATGACAGAGCTAACACAGATAAACAAAACCTTTGATGCACTTTTAATTTTAAAGATAAATGACTAGCTTTTCAGATAAAATCAATTATTTTGTAGCTAGGGCAATAGAAAAATCTTAACATTTTATTATGCAATATTATAGTATCAAAATGATTTTCTTTTTATTTTATAGCAATTGGCATCATTTTAAGGAAAAATATTTCATTTTTAGGTATAGAAATATATGATTCAATAAAACTTATTTAATTAGGATGACAATTTTGGTTTCTATATTATAAGAAAAAAGATCTGATATGTTTCTACAGACAATCATCTGCGAATTAAATTTGTCTCTCTGTGTGGTCCAGTTTAATATTAAGAAGTAAATCTTACAAGTGGTTTAACAGAATGAAATATATGTTGTATTCTTCAATAGTATATCTTGAAAATTACAATTCTCAATTATTACTAGCACAAAATACAAACAGGATAAAAACTTCATGAATATTAAATGATAAAATTTTATGAATATTAAATAAAATGAGATGCATTTTAATATTTGTGAAAAGATTAAAAAACATCAGCATGAAGCACCATATTAAAATGAAAATTAATTTTTAACTATTGTTTTAACATATTTTTGATAACTTGAATAAAATTAATTTAACCCATATATATTATAGTTAATATATAATACTATTTTAATTTGCTATAAATTGTTGTTTCTAACCCACATTGAAGCTCTTCAAGTACCACTACTGAAAGGTTTAGCATCTGAATGTAAAAATATTGAAAAGCACCCTGCTACATAGTTTTTTGTAAGAGTAAGCTGTGATCATTATAGATTAGTATGAATTGGTTAGCCCAAGTTGTAGTGATAAGCAAACTGAAAGCCTACTGACTTAACACAGAAAAATTTATTTCTTACTGATTGGAAGCTCTTTTAAGTTTCCCAAAGGCAACTCCTTTCCACTGGTGACTGCAGTAGAAATTCAACCTATTTCTATCTTGTGGCTCCAACATGCCACATAGTTTCTAGGATGCCACAGTAAAGACAGAGCATGCTGGAGACTTGTGTGGAGTGACCCACTCTTTCAGTTAAAAAGTGACACACATTATTTCCCATCACGTTCCATTAGTCAGATACAGTTGCATGACTCCACCAAAACAAGAGGGCTGGAAAGGATAGCATTCTGTTTGACTAGGACAGAAAAGAAAACAAGACATTAAGAAGTACTGGTTATATCTAACACATCTCTCTTCATACTCATTCCTCTTGTTATGTCTTCTTAGGTGATTTTTGTTCCCTACAGCAACCCAATGCAATGTTCTCTTACTACAAGACAATGTCCCAAATGTCTTCTTCATTACCCTTAATGACAATATGAGAATAGATTTTATAACTAAATTCCCCTACACCAAAAAAATGCTAACATACATTTTGATGTATGATAAATAATATTAATGTCAGCAAATTATTTTTTGTATTTATTGAGTGTATATCAAATGCCTGACACTCAGCTATAGACTGTTCTTTAATCTATAATGCAAACTTGTGAAACAGATATTTTATGCCTGTTTTAATAATCAAGAAATGATATAGAGAGAAATAAAGCAACCGATGTCGCATAACCAATACATTGCTAAACTGTGATTGATTCACTCTTTGGTCTGTCTGACAGCAAAGATTATGCTCTTTCTCTGGCAATACGCAGCCTGCATTTTTCCACTTCTCTCATGCCCTTCCTCCCCTTATTGAATGAATATGAAATATAAATTCTTCTGGAAATGTGATGAAAAAAAATTCAACCAAGGTATCAAAAACCAAGAGGTAAGATAAAAATTTTAAGATGTAGAGCTAAAGAAAAAAAGAGTACTTAAACTTGACATTAAAAACCTTCTCCACAAAAGGAAAAGCTAATAAATTAGACTTCATCGAAAATGTTTAAAAATTGTTACTTGGTGAAAGACCATGTGAGGAGGATAAAAAGACATTCTATAGACTGAAAAAAATGCAAACTAAACATCCAATAGAAAACTAGAATTTATAAAGCATTCTTATAACTTAATATTTTATAATAATAAAAAATCCTATCAGAAACTGGGCAAAAGATGTGAACAAATGTTTCATCAAAGAGTACAAACAGATGTAAAATAAGCACATGAAAAGATAGTCAACAATTATTAGTCATTAGGGATATGCAAAGTAAAGCCACACTACACACCTATCAGAATGCTTAATACAAAAAATAATGATAACACCAATGTGGAAAACTGGATTACTCATACATTACTGGTGAGAATTTAAAATGATACTCTAGAAAAGTTTGGCAGTTTCTTAAAAGAACAGCAACAAAAAAGAAAACACACCAGTAATAATAATGAACACACAACTATCATATGACCCAACAATTGCATTTTGGGGCAATTTTTCAGAAAAGTAAAAACATAGATTCATACAAAAATCTATATTAAAAAGTTCATATACGATTTATTTGGAATAGCCCCAAAATGGAAACAACACAGATGTTCTTCATTGGATAAAATGTTTAAACAGATTATGGCACATCCAATGTACCATGTGATTGGAGGTATAGATATGCTAATTCATTTGCTGTGGCTGATGGTTTGACCCATTAGCCAGTCACTTGGAAGAAATAAAAATGGATAATTATTGACAAAGATGACAGGGAGACAGAGATGAAGCAGAGGTGAAATATTTATATTTCTTGTGAATACTCACCAAAAAGAACCCTTTCCCATACACTCTAGTATTTGCTCAAAGGCTCAGAAAGTGGCTATGGAGTCTGGGAGAGAAGATATACAAGCTCAACAACACATACTTCACCTCACAATGGTGAGAATAGACTGACTGTGTCCAATCTGCCAAACTCAGAGAAAAGTACTGAACCCATAATGGGAGACAATAGCTAAACATGGAGTTCTGAGCACAATCAGCTATAAACACTGGGAAAGAACAGGCATTTGCTACAGCATTCCATTGGCATTCCCCCTGGATATGTGTTTCCTAGGCATGTTGCTCTCAGATATTTAGTATTTAAGCATAGTCCTTGACCCATACAAGGGTCTTAATGTTTGCTGTTTTAATGCTACCTAATAGGCTTCAAAATAAATCTCTTTCTGTTAAAACTAGTGGAGTGAATTTTGTTCTTTGCAACCAAGAATGCTCAATGATACATATCTTAAAAGGTGAATTATCACATATAAAAAATGATGGGCTATTTAGAAAAGGAAGTTTTTCCTTTTTTGAGCAGTAGAATTTTCTGTAAATTGAAAAAGTAATTCAAATTTAGCAGAAGTTAAATCCCATTTATTATTCAACAAAAATAAGGATGAGCAGCAAAAGAGCACTCTTTTCTCAAGCAAAACATCATTTGAGAGTGGCAGTGTCCACTTTCCTCATAAATGCCAGATGTGTTTTTTTAGAGTTTTATTAATAACCTCTGATAATCACTTTTTCTAGCTTTCAAAGTATTTTTCCTATGCAATGAACTGCTGTAAAATAAAATTTCTTTTTATTTCAACACATTTTTATAATAAATCAATTATTTAGGATATCATGTGTGCTGCATTCAAGCTTATTATGTTGTTTTTATTCATATAATGATACAGCTGGGTAGCTGGGCTCAGTGGCTCAGCCTGTAATCCTAGCACTTTGGGAGGCTGAGGTGACTGGATTGCCTGAGCCTGCTGGTTCATTACCCACCTGGGCAACTTGGTGAGACCTCATCTCTATGATAAAATCAAAAATTAGCCAGGCGTGGTAGTGTATGCCTATAGTTCTAGCTACTTGAAAGGCTGAGGCGAAGGATCTCCAGAGCCAAGCAGGTCGAGGCTGTGGTGACCGGGAGCGTCCACTGCACTCCAGTCTGGGTGACAGAGTGAGACTCCAACTCAAAAAGAAAAAAAAAAAATGATATAGCTGGGGCAATTTCAGAGTTCACTAATTCAACTTTTTCAAATATAGAAAAACTGAAACCTAAAGTGAGAATATGAATTGTTTATGTTCACTAGTGTTTGGTAATGTTATTTAAAACTCCAATCTATTGGCCTTGAACTCAATGACGTTTCAGTGTCCCTCTTAAGTCAGAGGCCCCTGTCATAATAGTAATTACCCAAATATGTATCTCATATTATAATTCATGTTATTTCAAAGGTATATGACCTAAGATTAATGATAATGTCAAGTTAAACATAGTGTTAAAATGGTGCTGTATTACACAGTTGCTAAGATATAACTTCCTCCAAAGCTTTATCCTATTTGGGCTCAGGTTGTGGTTATTCTGGATTCTGAATTTCCCTCACCCATTAACTCCCCTCTCTAAATACCATTTTTCTTGCATTCTTATTGCCATAATTAAATATACTGTGTTATATGAAGAATCAGACTTTCCCACTAATCTATAATACATTTTAAAATCATTTAATTTTTCTTGGAATTGACTTTAGTTTTACTTTGCTGACAGACATCAAGGTCTATAATGCATAGCGAATTTCAGAGATATATTAATTATCTCACTTAAGTAGCATACACAGATACATCATTATTCCTTTCCTCAGGAAAATGTTGCTTTTATGAAAGCTATTTATTGATATGCTTTTCTCAGAACATAATTTCTGCTGTGGTCTCATGCATTGGTAGTTGAGTAATACAATAAACCATATTTAAATATGAATCAAGTGGCAGAGATGATAGATCTAGACACATTTAAACAAGCTTTGGGATAACAAAAATCAAGACAAAAGATATACCTATAATTGACAAAAAGCAGTCCTTTATCTAGAGATTCATTTTCCTATGTCCAGTATCATTGTGTTTTCTTTGCCCCTAAAATACTTTGGTTTGATACAAAAAGCACTATCTTCAAATGAAAATGTACTGCAAACCCCAGTCTATAAAAGGTATAAAAGCAAAGTTGCTCCTACAGAAGTGCCTACCTGACCAGCAACCTCACCTCAGTTCACACTCTGAACCCTGATGATGCTTGGAGAAACATAGAGGACTCTGAAAAATACAGTTAAAGGTACATGAAATTTGAGACTGAAAGGTATCTTAGAGATCTTGTCTATATCTAAAAAGAAAGAAAAAGAAAGACCGCCCCTTCTTCTAGAGTTAGAGTAAATGAGGACGGCCAAGAACAAATAAGTCCACCATCACCATTGAAGATAGTACCCACTCCTGGTACCCTCTCTGACATTAAAGACATTCCTGATTAGGTGCTCTACATTCATTCAGTTTTATTAATGACACTGCATGAAACATTTGGATATGTGCCTAGCATATTAGGTATTTATATACAAATATTAGTAATTTGGGATTTCACTTCATCATTCCTCTATTAAGCATTTACTGAGAAGTAGAATAAGAGTTTAATAAGGGAAACAGCAAATGTAAACTGAGACTTCATGGACTTTTATTTCCAACTATATCGCCGCTAAAAAATACTTATTTTGGATGGATGCTAAACACCAGACAGAAATTATTTTTGGAATATTTTTCAATAAATATTTCCATGGTCATAGATAAGCTCCATGTATTATATTTTTAAAATGTCTCCCAATTAATAATTTTGACTGAGATCCATGGTCATTTTATTTTATTTTATTTTATTTTTTTATTTTTTTTGAGTTGGAGTCTTACTCTGTCACCCAGACAGGTGCAGTAGTGGCTCCCGGCCACTGCAGCCTCGACCTGCTGGGCTCCGGCGAGTCTTCCATCTTAGCCTTCCAAGTAGCTGGAAATACAGGCTTGTGCTACCACATCCGGCTAATTTTTTGATTTATTGTAGAGATGAGGTCTCACCAAGTTGCCCAAGTGGGTCTCGAACCCGCGGGCTCAGGCAATCCACTCACCTCAGCCTCCCAAGGTGCAGGATTACAGGCTAAGCCACCGATTCCGGCTATCTATGGTCATTTTAGTTAGGTAAGTCCTTGTGACCATTCAGGTAGTCATTAGTTTGAACATCTTGGTCAACTGACTGATTGTTTGGAATCCTTGTGCCACAATTACATGAAACCCTAAAGTGTCCTTTGCATCTTCATAGTTCATCCTGCCTTTCCCTCATGTGGAACCAGTTCACCCTCCACTTTAGGATTATTTCTGTCCAGACGTGATTAACAACCCAACCTTTAGTCTACAGCAATATAAATATATTTGGATCAGTAATAAAAAGACCCACAATCACACTAAAGTTGGGACTGGTTTTTACGTCCTAACTTTAGTAATAATAATAGTAAAGTTTTTTTCCTATTTCAAGAACACTAACTCAGATAACTAGACTCTTAATTAGTTTCCTTGCATTTGGGTATCTGTGATAAACTCTTCCCACAATACCACCTTAGGTGTTCGGATCCCACCATCCAGCTCTAAATGTATGCCAAGTATTGGGACTGTTTCCTATATAAAAGGGTTAGATAACTCTGTGAAGGCTAATACTCAGCATCAAATTCTGACAAAGAAGAAATGGAAATGGCATTGTTCTTGCTGAGAATGTCAACAAAAGTTCAGTATTCCACTTAACATAGTAATTCTACAAGTATTTATTGAATGTCTATTAGGTCAAGCATTGTTCTAGGCATTAGGGATACAGTAGTAACAAAACAGATTGACTCTATCTTCACATGAAACTTACATTCAAATGAGATACACAAACAATGAATAAATATTAAAACATAATAAAGAGTAACAGTAGGTACTAATATGAGCAATAAGGAAAAATAATGCAGGATAAACAGATAGAAAATGATAGCTGCTCTTTTGATAGAAAATATTGCTAAGGAAATGGCATTTGAACAGAAATTTGATCTACCCAAATTATTTTTCTCATTTTAACTAAGATTTTAAAAGATAAGGACTAGTAAGAGATAAACATAGCTAAACCATGCCCCCAAGAACTGTTCTAGCCGGACTTGGTGGCTCCGCCTGTAATCCTGTGTTTGGGAGGCGAGGTGAGTGAATTGCCTAAGCCTGAGGATTCAAGACTTGCCTGGGCAACTTGGCGAGACCTCATCTCTACAATAAATCAAAAAATAGCTGGGCATGGTAGTGCGTGCCTGTAGTCCAGCTACTTGGAAGGCTGAGGCAGAAGGATCGCTGGAGCCCAGCAGGTTGAGGCTGTGGTGGCCGGGAGCATGCCACTGAACTTTAGTCTGGGTGACAGAGTGAGACTCCAGCTCAAAAACAAACAAACAAAAAACTGCTCAAGATAAGTCCAGATGGTCTGCTGCCCTGAGTTATGAAAAATGTAAACCAAGAAGATAATTTAAAACCCTTTGACTTCATCAAGATACGAATTCCCTGAATCTAGGACATACATCTTGTTAGGTCATCAATTCCTTTCTAGATAGTTTTCATGTGTTTAGAAAATTTTCATGCTTTCTCCAAGAGTTGAGGGTTCATTCAGCTATATCTGAGGCTAGGGAACTTCTGTTACTGCCCCCAAGAGGACCAAAACAAATAGAATAAATCTTCTAGGCTCAGACACAATTAAAGGGAACACTTCTACACTGTTGGTGGGAGTGTAAACTAGTGCAACCTCTGTGGAAAGCAGTGTGGCGATTCCTAAAAGCTCTAAAAATTGACCTTCCATATGACCCTGCAATCCCCCTACTGGGAATATACCCTGAAGAACACAAATCACTCTATAAAAAAGATACCTGCACACGTATGTTTATCGCAGCGTTGTTCACAATAGCAAGAACCTGGAAACAACCATGCTGCCCATCAAAAGAGGACTGGATTTAAAAAAATGTGGTACATATACACGATGGAATACTATGCAGTCATAAAAAAGAACAAAATCATGAATTTCACAGCAACCTGGATGGAACTAGAGTCTATAATACTGAGTGACCTCTCACCAAAACAAAGATCCAAATATCACATGTTCTCACTCATATAATGGATCTTGAACATACAATGTAATACTATAAGAAAATGACTGATGGTACTGGGAAACTATGGGGGGGAGGTGGATGGGATTAACAGTAGCAAATATCTGTCAGGGGATGGGAAAACACCTCTTATCAACAGGGTGCCTGAATGAAACGTAATTGTACACCTAACCCTTAACTGTACCCCACAAAACCATAATAAAAAATACTGATTAATAAAAAAAAAAAAGGAGACCTCCATCACCAGATTGGTGGAATAAAGGGAACTCAGAATATAAATATGGTTAAGCAACCACACACAACTGGAGGAGGAAGCATTTGCAAAAGTCCTGTCAGAAAGTTTATTTACCAGATGTGGGGAAATTGCCTTGTGGTAGGTGTCTGTGGAGCCTTCAAAAAACCTAAAAATGCAATCCGTGAGAGAATCCCTATAAATACCGAAGGCATCAGACCTTAAAGTGAAAAGCAAATAGTACAAATCATATAAGGTTTTCCCCTTTTTAGTCTACATTCTCCTGCTGCAACCTCAGAAGCATCAACAGCTTGATCAGTTAGGAGAATTGAAAGAGACAAAGGAAGAGTGAAAGAACAGACTAGACTTATGTCCCACTGCAAGGCTCTGAGCCACGAGCTAGGCCTCAGCTAGAAGAAAAGCAAGGCATAAAAATGGACACTAGATGTATATCTTGTGGTTGAACTGGACTACATTGTTAATATCTGATAATTAGACATAGTTATAAAAACAAGACTTTTGTAACTGAATGTTACTGAGAGAAAACTTCTACTTTCAGCCAAGTTGGAGAAACAGAGACTGGATGTACATACACTACCAATGAAAGCCATGAACAAAACCATATAAAATATATGAAACAGTAGTTTATAGATGTTGAATATCAGGCAGCACAAGACAGTGATTCCTGATGGAGGAGAGAACAAATGAGTTATACAGTTGCCCCCAGCATGCTGTCTATAGAATGTCCTGATCACTGTGCAGGGAAGGGACTCTAACAAAGTCCAGAGATCCCCCTAAATTAAGACAGATTGGAGAGTCCAGGGATGTCAAGGTGTCTAGCTTTCTCTAGACAAAGTACTGGAGAAGAAAGAACTGAGCAGAGAGGGAGTTCTAGATATCTGTGGAGAGCTCTCTCCAGTCTTCAGCTGAATGCTAATGATATAAGTGTGTGAGGATGAGCAAAGTTTCATGTTCAGGTGAGTGGATAAATAAAATGTACATCTACACAGTGGAATACTGCACATCTATAAAACAGGAATGAACTATTAATACATGTTAAAACATGAATGAATCTTAAAATAATTATACAGGGTAAAAAAACAGACAAAAAGAACACGTCCTGTATTATTTATTTATATACAATTCTGGGATATGAAAGCTAATGTATAGTGATGAAAAGCAGAACAGTGGTTGGTGAAATTGGGGATAGAGCAAGGAAAAGGAAGAAGGAAGAATGACAAAGAGAATAAAGAGCTTTTAAGGAGTTAAAGATATGTTCATTGTCTTGATTGTAATGATAGATTCACGGTTGTATAAATTTGTCAAAATGTACTCAATTGCACACTTTAAATTTGTAGTTTTCAATTAAGTCATGCCTCAATAAATTCATTTTTAAAATTGGAGGGTAGCACTTTGGGAGGCTGAAGTGAGGGGATTGCCTGAGTCCACAGGATCAAGAACAGCTTGGGCAACTGGGCAAGACCACATCTCTACAATAAGTAAATTAAAAAAAAATCAGCCAGGCATGGTAGGGTGTGCCTGTAGTTCTGGCTACTTGGAAAGCTGAGGTGGAAGGATAGCTTGAGCCCAGCGGATTGACGCTAGAACGGCCATGAACGTGCCATTGCACTCCAGCCTGGGTGATGGAGTGAGATTCAAAAAAAAAAAAAAAAAGAAAATGGAGGATGGAAGGAGGGACTGTAAATCTGCTAGATCAACCTAAAATGCTGTCAAAGAAGACAAAGGAAATTACACATTATTTAGTTAAAGATAGTGATAGGAGAAGACAGAGCTATATTCTATTTGCACCCCCTTTGAACTCAATTAATTTCATAAATTGTTTATAGTTACAATTGACTTAACCTGTTTAGAATACAATTCTGACTTCATAACAAAATGTTCAGAATTCCTCATTATGTGAGCACACCTGTATCTCTAGTTCTTCCAAACACACTATACTGCATCCCTACTGTGTTTTCACACTTGTTTTTTAAACTCCTAATATACTTTTTCTCACCTTGGATCCTTCAATCATGGTATACCCTTTGCCAAAACACTGTTCTCTCATCAGATTCACCCCTACTCCTCATCATCCCAGATGGTATTTCCTAACAGCCTACTATAGGTTAAGTACCCATGGCAAGTGTTCTGGAAGCACGCTACTCCCTTGCCCTCTCATAATACTCATCAAATTTATTTTAATTACTTGTTTTGGTATCAGGTTTTTTTCTGATTTGTTTGTTACTGTATCCCCAATAGTACAACAACTAGTTTATGAGGGTAATCAACATATGTTTGTTGAATAAATGGATATGAAAGAATACAAACTTCTGAGATTTTAATGATTTGACCACTTTTCTTTCTTTTCTTTTCTTTCTATATTTTGCCTCTACCCACTTACAGCAGTAAATATGCAAACTTCACAACAATGGAGAGCCTATCTATTGTATTCACCAATGAATCCTTGCATATAGTACGTGTTAATAAATTTTACTAGATGAATGATACTCTCCTAGACCTTTCTAATTCCCTCAGGATATGCACTCACTTGTTTTTAATTTCAACCTCTCAGGTATAAATCTATAATCATAGCATTGTTTATACTTCTCTGCCTCATCTCTCAAACCAGTTTCATTGTTGGTAAAACTATTCAAATAAGCATTATCTTAAAAACTAAATCTGAGCATATTGACAAATGGAGTTCATAACCTTCCTCTAATCCATTAACTATTCCAAATTTCTATATTACATAAAGTCTTGATCATTCCTAGGCTGACAACCATGAATCATCTTTGGTGTCTTTATCTCCTTCACCCCTTGTACCAAATCAAGCACAAAGTTCTGCCAAATTTTCTTCAAATGTATTATGCAACGTCTTTATTTGTGTGTTTATGACCTGCAAGGTGTTATAAGAAGAATTGATACAAAAACGACCTCTACTTACTAAAAGCTTAGAACTTCACAAGAAGAATGTTATAAACAAATAGTATGTTACAGAATAAAGATATTTCCATACAAACATACATTCACAGTGTGCTCACACAAAATAAAGTCTTCTGTTGTAGAAACTCAAAGGAGAGTATGCTTATTTCAACTCTGTAAAAGTGAGGGAAGATTTTAGCAAATGTGAAGATGTAATAAAATGTAAAATGAACCGGGCTCGGTGGCTCAGCCTGTAATCCCACGCCTTGGGAGGCTGGGGTGAGTGGATTGTGTGACCCTGCAGGTTCGAGACCCGCCTGGGCAACTTGGCGAGACCTCATCTCTACAATAAA